>NW_022436973.1:8929932-8930572 GCF_009761245.1 Sapajus apella | reverse complement strand
AGTAGGGGAAAAAACGGTAAGATGTCCCAGAGTGGAACCAGGAAGCAGCTTCAACAATTCAGTTTAGTCTGTTAAAGAGTCATCCACAAGCATGCCATTCATTCATTCATTCATTCATTTATATTTAGAGATGGAGTCTTGCTCTGTTGCCCAAGCTGCAGTGCAGTGGCACAGTCATGGCTCACTAACCTCCACCTCCCGGGTTCAAGTGATTCTCCTGCCTCAACCTCCTGAATAGCTGGGATTACAGGCATGTGCCACCACTCCTGGCAAATTTTTTGTATTTTTAGTAGAGATGGGATTTCACCATATTGGCCAGGCTGGTCTTAAACTCCTGAACTTGTGATCTGCCTGCCTTAGCCTCCCAAAGTGCTGGGATTACAGGCATGAGCAACCACGCCTGGCCATGCCTTGGTTTTAAACAAGATATATACACACAAAACCAAAAGTAGTATTAATTACTTTTCTGACACTACACAATTACTCAAAATTAACTAGTACTGGGATGGGGAAATGGGGAGGGCCATACCTATGGGCCTTGTTTCATACGAGTGCATGTGGATAGGTGCAGGGCATTTGTCATTATGGCAAAAACGAATTTTAATTTTTAATCTTTTTTTTTTTTTTTTTTTTTTTTTTT
>NW_022436973.1:8927547-8929832 GCF_009761245.1 Sapajus apella | reverse complement strand
CAGCTCTGCAGAAAGAGTTCTGGAGAGATGTTCATTGCAGCACACATCTGTGGCTCTTCTTTGGTTCTGGAGGCTCCAGGGCAGCCAACATTGCTTTGCCAAATACATTCTTTAGGTCTTTTTATGTGAGTGTGGAACACTCCACATGCTTGACAGCCCTCAAGTCGTGGGCTAGCTTTTCAGCAGTCTCTGGAATGATAGGCTTCTGTGTGTTCTTGGCAAGTTTTACAATAGTAGAAGGGTCATCTTTTTAACTTTCTCAATAGTAGAGGGGTCATCTTTATGATCAGTTTGGGTCCCAACAGGCACTGAAGAAGTCTCTGGACAGTAGTGAGTTACCTAAGGCACCTACTTTTCTTCCACATATTTATTTTTATTTTTTTTTTGAGATTGAGTCTCGAACTGTTGCCCGGGCTGGAGTGCAGTGGTGCGATCTCAGCTACTACAACCTCCACCTCCCAGGTTCAAGCAATTCTCCTGCTTCAGCCACCCGAGTAGCTGGGATTACAGATGCGCGCCACTACGCCCGGCTAATTTGTTGTATTTTTAGTAGAGATGGGGTTTCGGGCCAGTCTGGTCTTGAACTCCTGACCTTGTCATCTGCCCACCGAGGCCTCCCAAAATGCTGGGATTATAGGTGTGAGCCACCACGCCTGACCAGAAATATCTTATGTTCTCGTCTTTACTGCAAATTTGCTATTTAAGAAAGAGATGTCATCTTGATTTTAGTTGTTATTAACTATAATTAAATATTACTGCATTTCCTTTATTACAGTCCCTATATTTGGCTCTGATTGTTCAGGGACCAAAAAGATCCCTTATACTTATTATGATTTTTTATTCCTTTAACAGTCTAGCAAACTAATAATTTTATATTTGTGATTTAAAGTTTAGAAGAGCTTAATTCTCCGCGGGGCAGAGTTCTTCCACAGAAGTAACTGTTGCTCAACTGAATTTATCCCCTACCTAGTTCATTATTCTGCTCATTTATTTAGTTTTGGCACTGTTTTTCGTTGTACCTTGTTCTCTGTAGCTTATCCAAAGTAGGCTGGATAAGCTAAAGATCCATTCTTTTTTTGTACTTGTATTGTAGAGTGTTTATGTTGTATCAGAGAGATACGCTGAAGAACTGAAATCAGTTCAAAGCACTGACCTTGAGAACAGAAGGATCAAAGAAACATTAGTCTATACTATGCTAACTGTTTGTATTAGTATGTGGGTATATGTGAGAGAGCAAAAGCGGGAGCATGAGCATGGGAGAATGAGGTAGTCAGCAAGTGATTATAAAGCAGAGAGACAGAGACTATAAAGTGGGGAAACTTTTGTTTCCTACCATGATTAATAATCATTTAGTTCAACAAATGTATTAAATACCCCTCAGATTAAATCCTAGAGTACTCCAGAAATTGTAAGGATTGGCTACATCTGTTTAATGAAGAAGCTCACATGGTGAGTTAAACAATAAAAACTAGTAAGACAGAATGAAAAGCTGACAGGGCCATACATAAATATGGAAATACTCTGGAAGCATAGAGATGGAAACAATTTAACTTCTTAGGATTAAAGAAGCTTTCAATCAAAGCTGGGTGGGGTGGGGTGGTGATGTGCGGGGCACGACATTTGTCTCTCAAGAAGTGGAATTTTAATGGGTATAAAAGGAAAAAGGATAATTCCGAGTAGAGGGGTTCAGCATTTTTAGAGGAATGAAAGTACAAGGCCCATGTGAGGACCAGCAAATAACTTTGGGTGGCTAGAATATAGAGCTTTGGTAAGATTTGTTTTAGTAGGAGGCTTGGACGGCTAAGTTATAGCTGCATACTAAGCAAGATAAAATGGCCCAAAGAGTTTAAACTTCGTTTTGCAGGCTAAAGAATCATTTAAGTAATGGCAAGATCACATCTATTTTAGGAAAATAATTCTGGTGGCTGTGAGGAGTTGGATTGGAGAAGTGAGTAAAAACAGACAGTTGTTTAGAGGCCTCTAATAGCAGCCCAGGTGTCAGATGAAACTGACATTTTTCTGGTCCTTTTTCTTCCAGTTTATAATGTATAGTTTTTAGTTTTAAATTCTTTTGTTTAATTTACTATGAGACTTTAGTTTTCAGGAAGTAATACATTTATTTATTTTATATTTGTAATATTATGACTGTAACAAAAGGTTTTGTTCGATCTAGACTTTGAGATTTAAATACTGAAATAATTTCTCCTGTTCAGGTTTTGCAGTATGACCCTTGGGCACATTTTTAAATTCCACAGAGCTTCTGTCCTTTTTTTTTTTTTTTTTTT
>NW_022436973.1:8911579-8922547 GCF_009761245.1 Sapajus apella | reverse complement strand
TTTTTTTTTTTTTTTTTTTTTTTTTTTTGAGATGGAGTTGCCTAGGATGGAGTGCAGTGGTGCAGTCTCAGCTCACTGCAGCCTCCGCCTCCTGGGTTCAAGTGATTCTCCTGCCTCAGCCTCCCAGTAGCTGGGATTACAGGCACCTGCCACCACGTCCAACTAATTTTTTGTATTTTTAGTAGAGATGGGGTTTCACAATGTTAACCAGGCTGGACTTGAACTCCTGAATTCATGATCTGTCTGCCTCCCGGGTTCAAGTGCTAGGATTACAGATGTGAGCCACTGCACCTGGCCTAATTTTTTTTATTATTTATTATTTTTTTTTAAATAGATATGAAGTCTCACTATGTTGTCTAGGCTGGTCTTAAACTCCTGTGCTCAAGTGATCCTCCCACCTAAGTGTCCCAAAGTGCTAGTATTATGTGCCTGGCCTATTAAATTTTAATCAGAGATAGCTCTGGTCCCTACTTGAATATTTTGTATTCTGAAAAAGACTTTCTATTTCATGTTTACACTTAGAGATCTTATATGCATCTCAAACAACTTTTTTTTTTTTTTTTTTTTTGAGAAAGAGTTTTGCTCTGTTGCCCAGGCTGGAGTACAGTAGTGTAATCACAGCTCACTGCAGTCTTAATCTCCCAGACTCAAGCGATCCTCCTGCCTCAGCCTCCCCAGCAGTTGGGACTGCTGGTACACACCATCATGCCTGACTGATTTTTAAAATTATCTTTTGTAGAGATGGGGTTCTCACTATGTTGACCAGGCTTTGTTTGAACTCCTGGGCCTCAAATGATCTTCCTGCCCAGCCTCCCAAAGTGCTGGGATTACAGGTGTGAATCACCATGCTTGATCTTTTTGTCTAGCAATAGTTCTCTTGCAACTCTTCGTTTTCTTCAGTTAGTCATTCTGCGGCTGGCTTGAATGCCAGCAAAAAGACACATAAGCCTAAAAGGATGGAAGTATTTGATATATATAAAGTCAGAGTTTCAGAGCTATCACCTGGGACTGTGCCTGCTTGGATGCCCAGACTTTGGACTACATATTAAGCTTCTTAAGTAGCTACTATATAAACTCCTTTGACAACTCCAAGGGCCCCTTTGATGAGCATTAGCATTCTCTGGACTTTTTGCTGTTGGAGTAGATAACCTGAGTGGTGGAGTACTTCCTTGGTTGTCATCACCTCATCTATGAGGGCAGTGAATTGCCACCTGTGGAAATCATGGGGTGCTCTGCTAGATTCTAATCTATTTGTTATACCCCTCTAAGGGGCTTGGACAAAGCTATTTTATGGCAAAGGTGACTAACACAAGGGTGAAGGCTCAGGAGTTTGTATCTCAAGATGTACAACATAGGAAGCTCTTGCTTAGATAAGAGATGTTAAAAAAATATATTAGTTTGTAATTGTTATTATTCCATTAGCTTTCCAACACAAATAAAAATATCTAAATTCTTTTTTTTTTTGAGATGGAGTTTCGCTGTCACCCAGGTTGGAGTGCAGTGGCGCGATCTCGGCTCACTGTAACCTTCATCTCCCAGGTTCAAGCAATTCTCCTGTCTCAGCCTCCCGAATAGCTGGGATTACATGAGCCTGCCCCCATGCCTGGCTAATTTTTGAATTTTTTTTAGTAGAGACAGGCTGGTCTTGAACTCCTGACCTCAAGTGATCCACCCCTCTCAGCTTCCCAAAGTGCTGGGATTACAGGTGTGAGCCACTGTGCCTGGCTGCCAAAGTCTTTATTTTGGCTTGCAAAGCTGATATACAAAGCTTATCTCCCTTCATTTACCATTCTTTCCTGTGCTTGCTATACTTTTCCTCAGATACATCATACTCATTTACCCCTGTCTAGAATGCTCTTTTATTCCCACCTCCAGTCTTTACATGGCTGGCTTCTTCTCATTTATATGGTCGCTTAAAAGTGCTTCTCAGAACCCTTCCTTATTACCAAGCGCCCTTCCTTACTACAGAGTCATGTTCTGTCACATCAGCCTGTTTTTCATCATAAGGACTTTAACTAGAATATAATCTCCTTGAAAGCCAGATCCTTTTCTTTACTGTTAATTGCTTTAGCGACAGAGTTTAGACCAGTATCTGACACATGGTAGGCATGCAGATGTTTGTTGACCACGTGTGACAATGCATACATTTTGTTTTTGTTTGACCCAGGCAGGTCTTAAACACCTCAGCTCAAGCACTCCTCCTGCCTCAGCCACCTGAGTAGCTGAGATTATAGGTGCAGGCCACCCTGCCCAGCCAGCTTTTAAAATTTTTCCTCCTGTTGCCCAAGCTGGAGTGCAGTGGCACAATCATAGCTGACTGAAGCCTTGACCTCCTGGGCTCAAGTGATTCTCCAACCTCGGCCTCCCAAGTAGCTGGGACTATTGATACGTGCCATTATGCCCAGCCAATATTTTTGATTTTTAAGAGAGATGAGGTCTTGCTATGTTTTTCAGGTTGGTCTTGAACTCCTGAGCTTAGGCAATCCTCTTGCCTTGGCCTCCCAGAGTTTTGGGATTACAGGCATAAGCCACTGCACCCGGCCCGTATGTGTGTACCTTTTAATTGATCTGAGTTCTAGACTTTTGATGCCGTGGAATTCTACTGATGGGAATTTGGGTTGATGGTGTGGGGAACCCCCATATTTATTTACTAGGATGGGAGGAAGTATGAAAGTTATGAGTGAATAAAACTGGTAAATATTTTAGAGCAAAACGGCTTCTCTGAGTAAATTTAGTAAATGTGTCTAATTCTTATGAAATTAAATTGATTTCATGAGTGAACTAACATCTCAAATATTGAAGTTTTTAAAATTTCTTTTACATAGTCATCTCAGCAAAACTTAAGGAAAATAGAAAGAATTGGTTTGGACCAAGTCCTTATGTAGAAGTCACAGTAGATGGACAGTCAAAGAAGACAGAAAAATGCAACAATACGAACAGCCCCAAGTGGAAGCAACCCCTTACAGTGTAAGTTTGGAAGTATTTTACTATAGTATGTTTTGTTTAGTAGATGATTGGAAATACAATTTTTTTTTTTTTTTTTTTGAGACGGAGTTTCGCTCTTGTTACCCAGGCTGGAGTGCAATGGCGCGATCTCGGCTCACCGCAACCTCCGCCTCCTGGGTTCAGGCAATTCTCCTGCCTCAGCCTCCTGAGTAGCTGGGATTACAGGCACGCGCCACCATGCCCAGCTAATTTTTTGTATTTTTAGTAGAGACAGGGTTTTACCGTGTTGACCAGGATGGTCTCGATCTCTTGACCTCGTGATCCACCTGCCTCGGCCTCCCAAAGTGCTGGGATTACAGGCGTGAGCCACGGCGCCCAGCTGGAAATACAATTTTTCAAAAATGTTTCTCACTTTTTTTCTCCTTTCTCTCTCATCTTCCCCCCCACCCCCCTTTTCCTGGGACTCCTTCTGGTCTCCTTTTTTGTTTCTCTTAGAAAGCTGTTTTTCTAGTCACTCCCTTTCTTTACCTTCTCTAGTTTAGTTGGTGATAATATTGCTCTTGTCACTGAAGAATAGCTGAAGAAAGCCCATGGTCATGGACTCAGAAAGATTTCTGGCAACCCTTTTATTTGGGTTGAATTAAGGGGTTATAGTACCCCCCAATCTTTTTAAACTTAATTTTAAAAAATAGTATTTTGGTTAGTTTTTTTCTTTGTTTTGTTTTGAGATAGGGTCTCACCCTGTCGCCCAAGCTGACCTCAAGTATTCCTTCCACCTCGGCCTCCCAAAGTGCTGGGATTACAGGCATGAGCCACGGTGCCTGGCGGAGAAATATATTCTTAATATAATGTATAGTAAGAGCTCTCTTGAAAGTAACATCTGAGAATTTTGAAGAAAATGAATACATTGTACCCCCAAAGAAGAGGGGCAATGTAGAATTTTTAGTTTGTTTAATCTACCCATTGCTGTTGAAATGGTGGTGATAATAGTTACAGGTAGACTTCAAAGGAGGAAAGTGTTTCTTTGTTCTCCCAAACTTAATCACATTAGAGAGAATTAGATCTACAGAAATTCAAACATTTCTGGAATTTGTCTTTGTATCATTGAACCATAGGACTATGGTAGATTGTATAGTGCTCCTAGTTTTCTAATCCTTGACCCTAAAATTGATTGTATGTATATTGCGAATTCAAATTTCCCAGTTTACTTTGGAAATGCCATTACAGAGAATATTCTTTATTGGCATTTAGCAAGGTATAAGTGAATCTATATTTGATAGTTGAACTGGACACCTTGCCTCTAGCAGTGGGAAACTTGATATATGTAATGTAATCTTCAAATCATTATGTAGCTGACTTGAGGAACTTTTTAATATGAAGTTTAATGTCAGGATTTCATTCAAATTACATTTCAGCTACTTATTGCCTGTGAGACCTTAGGCAATTTGCTTTATCTCTGAATGTCACTTTCTGTATCTGAAGATGGAAGTGATAATTCCCATCTTATATGGTTACTGTAATGATTAAACAAAATAACCTCAAGCTCCATAAACTACTGACATAAGGATTTAATTTTTCTGTACTACTAAAGTAAAACTAGTTTTCTAATAGTTTGTTGCAGGATAAGCAGTTTCATTTTGTTGACAATATGTGTATGAATTTGCTTCTGTAGTTCAACCACAAGTGAAAATGACCATGTAAGCATGTAGCATTCAGATAGTTTTCATAAGATTACTGAACCTAAGCCAATATGTGTATAGCAAACTGTAAGGGGTGCAGTGAGAAGACTTTAGACTTTAAAACAATTGTAATTTATTCAGGCTCTCATTGTGATCTTCAATAAAAATAATATTTTTCCCCTTTTTTCACTTCTAGTATCGTTACCCCTGTGAGTAAATTATATTTTCGTGTGTGGAGTCACCAGACACTGAAATCTGATGTTTTATTGGGAACTGCTGCATTAGATATTTATGAAACATTAAAGTCAAACAATATGAAACGTACGTATTTAAGACTAATAGAAATTGCCCTTAGCTCTTTGTTTTTCTAGAAGAAATTTATATGTCTAACATGCATAATGACTCATGTTGACTCATACCTTTAAATTTTACTTGGTTATAGGATGAACAGATAGAAGAATTTTAAGCTGTTAAAAGTATTCTGAGTTTCCTGGGTTTGGCCATTCATTTTGCATCCAGTATCTTTAATAAATATTTATTTACTTAGTAGATAGATGTTAGTAAAGTAATACGTAGTTAATTGTGGAAAAACTAAAATATAGAGCAGAGATGAAAGAAAAAAAATCCCACTTCAGAGGACAAATCTAATGAATATTTTTACAGATTTCCTTTCCAAATGCTGCTTTTTGGGAGGGATGTGGAGAGCCTATTTCCCAGGTGGGAGTGCAGTGGCTATTTACAGGTGCATTCATAGCACAGTGTAGTCTTGAACTCCTGGTATCAAGTGGTTATCTTGCCTCAGCCTCTTGAGTATCTGGTGCTACAGGCAGGTACCACCACATCCAGCTTTAAATGCTTATTTTTTAAAATGTCCGCATTTTATGTGGTTGTGATTTTATATGTATATCTATTTACATAATATAGAAAGAGGTTTAGCTTGTTTTAATTAATATATCATGATTTTAAAACACATTTTTTTCTACCTCTTGACTAAAACATACTTCTAAGAATTTTCTCATTTAGGGCTTATGTGATATAATTTATCCTTAAATTATGTTTTTATTCAATTTAATTCAGGTATATATTGTTAAATAATCTTTATTCTTATCCTTGCTCATTTTATAATATAGTCTTACAAGGATAGGATGAATATAATAAATGATGGAGATACTGTTTTACATCATGGATATGAAACATTAGCAAATTTTGTCCTTTTTAAAAGATACAGTGTTTTGGTGTCAAAAGTGCTCAAGCCTTGGGTGAAATATAGTTAAGCAATTTATATGTACATATAGTTACATTTTCTTGGGCATCACATTTTTAACAGTTAATTTTTAACGGTTAAGATGCCTTCTTGGCTGGGCATGCTGGATCACTTTAGGTCAGGAATTTGAGACTGGCCAACAGCGTGAAACCCTGTCTCTACTAAAAATACAAAAATTAGCCAAGCGTGGTGATGCATGCCTATAATTCCAGCTACTCCGGAGGTAGAGAAAGGAGGATTGCTTGAACCCAGGATGTAGAGGTTGCAGTGAGTCGAGATCTAGCCATTGCACTCCAGCCTGGGCGACAGAGGGAGACTGTCTCAAAAAAAAAAAAAAAATGGAATTAGAAAAAAAAGCCTTCACGGGAAAAAAAAGTGACCATTTTTTCCGTAACTTTATTTTCTTCCAGTTGAAGAAGTAGTTGTGACTTTGCAGCTTGGAGGTGACAAAGAACCAACAGAGACAATAGGAGACTTATCAATTTGTCTTGATGGGCTACAGTTAGAGTCTGAAGTTGTTACCAATGGTGAAACTACATGTTCAGAAAGTAAGTGATTACCTTTTTAAGGTCTTTAATGATTCTTCTTAAATAAAATAGCCATTGCAGTATGCTATATGTAATTATTTAGATTTTTTTTTTCAGTTTAATAAAATGATTTTTTCTGGCTGGATGTGGTAGCTCACACCTCTAATCCCAGCACTTTGGGAGGCTGAGACAGTAGGATTGCTTGAGCTTGGAGGTTGAGGCTGCTTTGAGCCATAATCAGTGCCATTGCAGTCCAGCCTGGGTGACAGAGTGAGACCTTGTTTCTTTAAAAGAAAGAAAGAAAGAAAAGAAAGGAAAAAGAAAGAAAGAAATTATTTTTTTCTTTTAAAAAAATAGACCTTGATCACTTTAAACATTTTCTTTTTAGTGTATTGTTTCTATGAATAAAAGCATGTATATTTTTATGTAAGTTGAAAAATTAGCCAAATAGATGTTGAATCACAGTTGGCCCGATGAGTAATTAGTTGATTTATGTGGTATTTATTCTGTAGGCCAACTATGGCAGTTAATATGGGTTAGATGACACACCCCCTCCTGTGCCAATGGTAGAGTTTATGGTCTGTAGCAGCGTGTGATTGAGTTTAAATATGACTCACCTGCCCAACATGGTGACACCCATTTCTACTAAAATTATGAAAAAATTAGCCGGACGTGATGATGGGTGCCTATAATCCCAGCTACTCAGGAGGCTGAAGCAGGAGAATCGCTTGAACCTAGGAGGTAGAGGTTACAGTGAGCAGAGATTGTGCCATTGCACTGCAGCCATTACAAGCTGAAATCCATTTACCATTCCCCTTCTATTTCTGTAGGCTACACTTACAGAGATATCTTCTGACAATACTAATTCATTATATTTGTGCTAGTAAATCTTACAATCTCTGATTTACTGGTGTGTGTTAAAGGAAAATAAACATGAGCTATGATTAAAAGAAGTTTCTGTGGTGGCATCTGAGTTAGTGGCTGGACAGCTAGCATATTTAATAAAACTTCTTCCCACTGTTTCCCATCAGATACTTCCATCACATCCTAATGTGCTAAGCGTATTTTCACTTGAAACAGATTTCAGAGGCCTGAAGACAATGAAAGAGCAGATTAATGGATTTCTTGATGAGTTTGACAAAGATCTTTTGGTTTACTTAGAAACTGCATTATGAAACATTTTGCAGTTGTCAGGTGCTATTCTTTTTTT
Organism: Sapajus apella; assembly: GCF_009761245.1. Classification (NCBI taxonomy): domain Eukaryota; kingdom Metazoa; phylum Chordata; class Mammalia; order Primates; family Cebidae; genus Sapajus; species Sapajus apella. The sequence continues at coordinate 8,914,921 of NW_022436973.1, read as the reverse complement.
CCTACCTTGTTGGAAGACTTCCTACTTCCTCGTGACTTTTAAAAATAGCAGGACAGACTGGGCACAGTGGCTCACACCCCTTGATCCCAGCACTTTGGGAGGCTGAGGCAGGAGGGTTGCTTGAGCCCAGGAGTTTGAGACTCTCCTAGGCAACATGACAAAACTCTGTCTCTGCAGAAGATACAAAAATTTGCCATGTGTGTGGCACGTGTCTAGTCCAGGTACTTGGGAGGCCAAGGTGGGAGGATTGTTTGAACCCAGGAGTTGGAGGTTGTGGTGAGCCAAGATCACGCCACTGCACTCCAGCCTGGGTGACAGAGTGAGACCTCGTCTGAACAAAAAATAAAGTGGCAGGACCTAGCATGTCTTCCAGATTAGTTCTTTGGGGCTAGTGAGGATGGAAAGAAATTTATTTCTGAAATGGTTATACTGATTTGGAGTTGACTGATTATTGTTCATAAGAACTCTATAATAGTCACATTTTTCTATATATAAATTGGAAGTCTTTAAAATAAAATGCAAGTTACATTGTTAAACTATCCTAAACCTCAGTATTTATAGTGTCCTAAGTTTCCACCCAAGAAGTTGAAACTACTACTAATGTAAAATATTTAATAATTAGCCAAAGTAAAGCTTATCAGTCTTCATATTTAAGAATAGGATCTAAGCTGCATATGTATACTTAACGACTTCAGTGTTTATTTCCTACAGAAATAAGCATTTCTTTCTCTGTCAACAGTTTTCTGTTCAAGTAGGAAAATAATTGACCAGTGAGAATTTAGTCTGATTCTGTGAGGTAAAGAGATATTTTAACTACGAAGTCACAGTGGATTTTAGGTTTGGCATTGCCAGATACAGTAGCTGTTATTTATTGAATGCTTACCATGTATCAAGCACTGTGCTGGTGTTTTACATATATTCTCCTTTAACCATCACAGCTTTGTAAAGCACTACATACCTGCATTTTGCAGATAAGGGAAGTGAAGCTCTGAGCGTTTAAATAGCATTTCCAATATCACACAAATTAGTATGACACAGTAAAGATTGAAACACAGTTAATTTGTCAACATTGCCATTTCTTTCCAAAATACTATTGGTTTCACATGTAAAACCCTAGGAACTTTAAATCAAATTATGAATTGTAAGCAAACAAAACTCAATTCAGCTCATGTGTGGTAGGAACTGTACATGTTCTTTGATTGATTGGCTTCATTTTTGTACTTTCTTCTTTTTTTTTTTTGAGACAGAGTCTTACTCTGTTGCCCAGGCTGGAGTGCGGTGGTGCAATCTCGGCTCACTGCAACCTCCGCCTCCTAGGTTCAAGCCATTCTCCTGCCTCTCAGCCTGCCGAGTAGCTGGGACTACAGGCATGTGTGCCGCCACGCCCAATTAATTTTTGCATTTTTAGTAGAGATGGGGTTTCACTGTTTTAGCCATGTTGGTCTGGATCTCCTGACCTCATGATCTGCCCACCTCGGCCTACCAAAGTGTTGGGATTTCAGGCATGAGCTACCGTGCCTGGCCCATTTCTGTACTTTTTGACTGTATACCAGAAATAAAAATTAGAGTTTAGTACTGAAATTGAATTTGTGGCACCTGGATATTGATTGTTGGGTAAGAACTAGGGAGAAAATTGCTTTTATAGCCTAATTTAATTTTTTCTAATGTTACAGATTTTAAGATTTTTTTTTCCTGACCATGTTCATTTATGTTTTTTGTTAAAGAATATACAGGATAGTTCTTATAAGAAATCTGTTCTTGGGCCTGGCTTGGTGGCTCACGCCTGTAATCCCAGCACTTTGGGAGACTGAGGCGGGTGGATCACGAGGTCAGGAGTTCAAGACCAGCCTGGTCAAGATGTTGAAACTCCATCTCTACTAAAAATACAAAAATTAGCTGGGCGCAGTGGCACGTGCCTGTAATCCCAGCTACTCAGGAGGCTGAGGCAAGAGAATCACTTGAACCTGGGAGGCAGAGACTGCAGTGAGCCAAGATTGTGCCATTGCACTCCAGCCTGTGTGACAGAGTGAGACTCCGTCTCAAAAAAAAAGAAAAGAAATCTGTTCTTGGCTGGGCTCAGTGGCTCAAGCCTTTAATCCCAGCAGTTTAGGAGGCTGAAGTAGGTGGAACACCTGATGTCAGGTGTTCCAGACCAGCATGGCCAACATGGTGAAACCCCGGCTCTACTAAGAATACAAAAATTAGCTGGGTGTGGTGGCATGTGCCTCTTGAACACTTAGAGGCCATTGTAGGATTATTAATTGGCCTAATTTCAATATCCTTGTGTTTCAGAGAATAGGGAAACCTAAGGAGGAGAGACAGGAAGACTGATGCCTGATTGATAGAGCAGTCAGAACACATACAACATCTGTTGTTTGCCATTTTATATAGGTGTGGTCATGGCACCCCTAAACAATTATGATAATAACTTCAACAATGACTAATTGTAGATCACCATAACAGATATAACAGTGATGAAAAGTGTGAAACATTGCTGGAACTACCAATATGTGACAGATATGATCAAGCACTTGCTGTTGGGAAAATTGTGCCAGTAGACTTGCTCAATTCAGGGTTGTGACAAACCTTCATTTTGTAAAAAACACATCATCTGTGAAGTGCAATAAAGTGAAGCTTAATAAAATGAGATGTCTTTACTATGAAGATTAGATTTTCCTAATGAGATCACCTTGTCTCTTTTGGTGTAGTAGTCCTTCTCCCCCCAGTCACAGGGGATATGTTCCAGGACCTCCCAGTGTATACCTGAAACTAGATAAAACTGAACCCTATATAAACTTGTATAGGCATGTTTTTTTCCATTATATACATAATTATGATAAAATTTAATTTGTTAAGTTAGGCACAGTAAGAGGTTAGCCACAATAATAAGAAAGTAAGGCAGGCACGGTGGCTCATGCCTGTAATCCCAGCACTTTGGGAATCCTAGGCGGGCAGATCATGAGGTCAGGAGTTTGAGACCAGCCTGGCCAACATGGTGAAACCCCTTTTCTACTAAAAATACAAAAATTAGCTGAGCGTGGCAGTGGGCGCCTGTAATCCCAGCTACTTGGGAGGCTGAGGCAAGAGAATTGCTTTCACCCAGGAGGTAGAGATTGCAGTGAGCTGAGGTCGTGCCACTGCACTCAGCCTGGGTGACAGAGCGAGACTCCATGTCAAAAAAGAAAAGAAAACCATTATAATAGTATACTGTAATAAAAGTTGTAGGAATGTCATCTCAGTTTCAGCTTCACTCCAAAAATACCTCACATTTTAGCTTGGTTTAGAGCTTTAGGAGGAAAAATAACTTATGGTATTCACCTACTTTTGGACCACAGTTGACTG
>NW_022436973.1:8906758-8911479 GCF_009761245.1 Sapajus apella | reverse complement strand
GGAGTTTCACTCTTGTTACCCAGGCTGGAGTGCAATGGCACGATCTCGGCTCACCGCAACCTCCGCCTCCTGGGTTCAGGCAATTCTCCTGCCTCAGCCTCCTGAGTAGCTGGGATTACAGGCACACGCCACCATGCCCAGCTGAATTTTTGTATTTTTAGTAGAGACGGGGTTTCACCATGTTGACCAGGACGGTCTCGATCTCTTGACCTCGTGATCCACCCGCCTCGGCCTCCCAAAGTGCTGGGATTACAGGCTTGAGCCACCGCACCCGGCCTGTTCCCCTACTTTCAACCAGTTTAATACCTTGCAAAGAGTCTCAGTTGTAATTTTTTAAAAATATAATTTGTTGTGGTATTTTCCTTCAATGAAGTACAGTGTTAATCTGCTTTCATGGGTCTCTAGAAAGAGGTCTTTAATTTGCTATTTAGGCAGACTGTTTTTTTTTTTTTTTTTTTGAGATCGAGTATCACTCTTGTTGTCCAGGCTGGAGTGCAGTAGTTCGATCTCGGCTCACTGCAGTCTCCACCTTTCTGGTTCAAATGATTCTCCTGCCTCAGCCTTCCAAGTAGCTGGGATTACAGGTGCCTGCCACCATGCCTGGCTAATTTTTATATTTTTAGTAGAGATGGGGTTTTACCAAGTTTGCCAGGCTGATCTCGAACTCCTGACCTCAGGTGATCGGCCCGCCTTAGCCTACCAAAGGGCTGGGATTACAGGCATGAGCCACTGCGCCCAGCCCGACTTTTTTTTTTTTTTTTTTTAAGGTTGACTTATTTTTATAACCCACAGATCTAAACTAACAAATGGGGTGTGGGCAGTTCATATCTGCCAGAGCTTCTTGTTTATCTTTTTTTTTTTCTTTTTGTGAGATTTTTCTTTGGCGACTTGATTACTATCTGTCTTCCCATATATGACATCTAACAAGAAACACAGAAAAGTATTACTATTGTTAAAGACATTAGTTTTCCTAAAGAGAAAGAAAAATGCATTTTACTTTTAACTTTTTTTTTTTGTTAAGACAGGGTCTTGCTCATTTGCCAAGGCTGGAGGGCAGTGGTGTGATCTTGGCTCACAGCAGCCTCTGCCTCCTGGGCTCAAGTGATCCTTCCACCCAGCCTCCCCAGTAGCTAGGACTATAGGCGCACTCAACCACACCCAGCTAATTTTTGTATTTTTTGTTGAGACAGGTTCTCACCCTATTGCCCAGGGTGGTCTCAAACTCCTGAGCTCAAGCGATCCTCCTGCTTCAGCCTCCCAATGTGCTGGGATTATAGGCATGAGCCACCACTCCCAGCCGCTTTTAACTTTGGGATTATAAAACAGGAACATAGTCTTGTAAAGATCTTTACTCTTTATCATGTATACTCTGAATGTGTTTTAAATTAATTTAGGAATGGTCTTTGGAATATGCGACTTCTGGTTGTTATTGTGTATGTTCCATTCCTTTTAAATTTTGATGCTTTGTTAGGCTCTAGTTTTTGTAGTTCCACTTAATGTTAGGATAAATAACCATTTTCATATGTGAATATATTGATAATGTTTTTTACCAAAATAATAAATTCTAAGAAGCTAGCCTACATTTTTTGCTTTATCAAATGTTATTTGAAGTTACTAGATCTCAACTGGTCTGGGTACCAACTAATTATTTTATAGAGATAAACTTCGCTGTAATGCTAGTTTTAAAAATTTGACTTACATTTGAACATATGTCTATGTATGTTCAAAATATAAAATAATTTACTTCCCCGCAAAAGGTAGTAAACTCCTTTCAACATGTATGTTATGTTTTTGTCTTGCTTTATGAGAGCTACTTTAAAAATTGAAGTATTGAGGCTATGATATGGTCATTGTGAATTTCAGTGAAGACTACTGTATTCTTCATTCATTTTTACAATTTACAAAGCACTTTGATATATATTCTCATATTTAATATGTGTAAGATATAAACCAGCATAATAAAATGAGCATCCCTGAAACTGTCATACAGCTTAAGAATTAGAGTATTAACAATATCATTGCATCACCTGTATTTTTCTTCTTATATTATTCCTTTTCTTTTTTCTTTTCTTTAGAGATTATCACTGTTCTGAACTTTGAATTTATTGTTTCTGTGGTCCTTAAAGATTTCATCCTGTGTGTGACATATAAGCATTATGCTATTTGTACATTTCTCTTGAGCTGTATGAAAATATCAGTGTTGTCTTTTTTTTTTTTTTTTTTTTTGAGATGTAGTCTCGTATTGTCTCCCAGTCTGCAGTACAGTGCTGCAGTCTCGGCTCACTGCAACCTCCACCCCCCGGGTTTAAGTTTTTCTCCTGCCTCAGCCTCCCGAGTAGCTGGGATTACAGGTGCCTGCCACCACGCCCAGCTAATTTTCAGTGTTACCTTTTAAGATTTAGTCATATTATTGTATCCATTCACTTTTACTACTACATAGTAATCTTTTGGGTGACTGTTCCAGGATTTTAAGATTTTTATATCAAAGGACGTTTGCTTAGCTTTTTATTATTTTTTTTTGCCATTATGAATGGTGATACATTGAACACTTTTGCATATGTTTATTAGTAAACGGATTTAACGTTTTATGTCGGGTATATGCTTGAGAGTAGAATTGCTGAGGTATGTGCATCTTCAGTCTTACAATATTTATTGCTGCTTCAAATATGCTCACTATTTGTTAGGGTTTTTTAAAAACTGAGATGAAATTTACATAACGTACAGTTAACAATGACGTATATCCACCATCTCTCTCTAGTTTCAGATCTTTCTTGTCACCTCAGGAAAAAACTCAATTTTTCCTTCTCCTAACTCCTTATAACTACTAATCTGCTTTCTGTCTATATGGATTTACGTATTTGGGATATATCATATAGAAGGAATCATGTGACTTTTTGTGCCTGAATTCTTTACTTAGCATAATGACTTTTGAGTTTCATCCAAGTTGTAGAATGTATTAGTCCTTTCTTCTTATGGCTGTATAATAATTCTACTGTGTATACATGTGCCACAATTTGTTTATCCATTCATCCATTGATAGACATTTTGGCTTATTTCCATTTGGCTTTTATGAATCATAAATAATGCTGCTATAAGCATTTGTGTACAAGGCTCTGTGTAGAAATATGTTTTCATTTCCTTTGGATATATGCCTAGGAGTAGAATAGTAGTTTCTCATTTCTTCCTTGTAATTTTCTTTTGATACATAGGATTTTTTTTTTTTAACTTTCTCCATTTGATAATTCCAGTGTCTGAAATCCTTGGGAATATAAATGGTTTTTTTGTCTCTTCCTCATTGAAGTTTGGTTTCATTTGCATTTATTCTTCGATTGCAAGTTTATATTTGATCTTAGTCTGTTGCAACCTTAAGGGCCTAAACTGGGGATTCTTTGCTTCAGAGAAAATTTCTTTTGCTTCTGCTAGTTGCCAAGGTGTATTACATAAATTTCTTTTGCTTCTGGTAGTTGCCAAGGTGTACCACACCTCCTTTCCTACATGTGTATTTCTGGAATGGATCAGACCCTTGCCAGCCTAATGTGGCAGGCTCTGGTTCAGCACCCCAGGTTTGTGGCTAGCCCAAGCCTTTCTAATCCATCTCAGGATTGAAAATGGCCCTCTAAGTAACCCAGTTTTTCACATTTGCTTACTGCATACTTTTGTCCATTCACTTTTTTTTTTTCCTTTTTCTTTTTGAGACAGGATCTTGCTGTGTTGCCCAGACTAGAGCTCAGTGGCTGTTCACAGGAGCCATCATATCACATTGTACCTTTGAACTCCTGGCCTCAAGTGGTCCTCCTGCCTCAGCTTTCTGAGTAGCTGGGACTTCAGGTGCTCACCACCACACCTGGCTTTAGTTAACTTTTTTGTTTGAGATTGCTAGACACCCAAGAAATACGAATGATGCGTTAAACTGCTTTATCTAGGAACTAGTTATTTTGTGGTAGGAGGGCAGGCCATTTTGACTTGTTCACTGAGTAGAAGAGGTCTTTGTAGATCTTCCAAAGTTTCTTTCGGGTAAAACATGTGCATTAGCAATCTGACAAGTTTTCTTGAGGAAGTTTGGATTGAGAATACTTTTAAAGGCCAGTACATTTGTAAAATGCAATGATTAAGAACAACCATTGTTCTCTTCTTGGACATTCATTGTATAAGTCTTAGATTTTTATTGTTGTTAACTATCTTCTGGTTATAAGCAGAGGATAAGATCTAAATAATTCATGCCATAAATTTCATAGTTAGGGTTTCACTTTATATTGGAGTGAAATAAAAGAGCGAATATTCCAGGCAGGGTGTCTCACACTTGTAATCCCAGCACTTTGGGAAGCCAAGGTGGGAGGATCACTTGAATCCAGGAGTTTGAGACTAGCCTGGACAACATGGTAAGAACTTGTGTATTCAACAGAATTAAAAAATGGTCAGGTGCAGTGACTCACGCCTATAATCCCAGCATTTTGGGAGACCAAGATGGGAGGATCACGAGATCAGGAGAGCAAGACCATCCTGGCTAACACGGTGAAACCCCATCTCTACTAAAAATGCAAAAAATTATCTGGGCGTGATGGCATGTACTTGAGTTCTGAGTTCCAGCTACTCAGGAGGCTGAGGCAGGAGAATTGCTTGAACCAGGGAGGCGGAGGTTGCAGTGAGCCAAGATAGTGCCACTGCACTCCAGCCTGGGTAATAGAGCAAGACACTGTCTCAAAAAATAAAAAAAAAAAAAA
>NW_022436973.1:8891505-8901758 GCF_009761245.1 Sapajus apella | reverse complement strand
CATGTTTAATTCTTATGAGTACTCTGATGACGTAGGTGTCATCCACATTTTATACATGAAGGAAAAGGTATAGGAAGTCAAGTATACTTTTGTAAGGTCACAAAGTACATGATAGTACTACAATACAAACCTAGGCAGCCTGGCCTCAGAACTCATTCTTTGTCACTGTGGTGAGAAAGTTTAGAAGTAGCATGTTATGATAGATTTAAATGGATTATTCCAAATGGTTTTCTTAATTTTGAGAAAAGTGAAATACCACTTTACAGATTTTAGTAACTTATGCTAGATATTTTGTTGCGGTTTTCTAATTTCATTTATGTCCCGTGCATAAGCCATTTTAGGGGAATATATTCCATATTAAAACATTCTTAAATTGAAATTTACCCTTTATAGCCAAAATGTATTTCATTGTACCATTTTTTTAATGACGTTAACATCTTTATTGAGTTGTATTTTATACAACATAAAATTACCCATTTCAAATGTACAACTTAATGCATTTTAGTAACTTAAGTGAGGGATTCAACTTTCACTGTAATTCAGGTTTAGAACATTTTTGTCCCCTCAGTAAAATCCCTCTTGCCAGTTCACAGGAGCTCCTCTTCCCACCATCAGTCCCAGGCAATCACTAATCTTTTTTTTCTTTTCTGAGTTGGAGTCTCGCTGTTACCCAGGTTGGAAGGCAGTGGTGACACTCTGCTCACTGCAACCTCTGCCTCCCGGGTTCAAGCGATTCTTCTGCCTCAGCCTTCCAAGTAGTTGGGACTACAGGTGCCCACCACCATACCTAGTTAAACTTTGTATTTTTAGTAGAGGCAGTGTTTCTCCATATTGGCCAGTCCGGTCTTGAACTCCTGACCTCAGGCAATCCACCCACCTTGGCCTCCCAAAATGCTGGGATTACAGGTGTGAGTCACCACACCCAGTCTCTATTTTTTACCTCTAAAAAGTTGCCTTTTTATGGACATTTTGTATAAATGGAATCATAAAATATGTGGTTTTTTTTGGTCTGGCTAGTTTCACTTAGCATAATGTTTTTGAGGCTCATCCACCACATAGTGTGTCTCATTGGTTTGTTCTCTTTTATTACCAAATAGTAATAATTCCGTTGTGTAGACAACATTTTATTTGTTCACATACTATTTTAAAAATATATATTTCTAGATTGCATGAGACATTTACCAACTTTGCTAAGTATGGTATAGTGGTGACTCAGCATTTTTAAAATGAATTAATCCACCAATAATGCTTTGTTGTAATATGGTAATGATTTCATTTTTTGAAACTATGATGCTATCCAGGGACTATTGTTCCTTTACTAAATTAATCTAGATGGTTGAATTTGAGTTCTTGTTTCTGCATTTGATGATTTTTCTTTCTCTTTCCCTGTCTACCATTTGTTTTTTGCTTCTTTAAATGTACCTAGCTTTAGCAGCCTCCCTGCAACACTTTTTGAGATGGAGTTTCGCTCTTGTCACCCAGGCTGGAGGGTAATGGCGGGGTCTCAGCTCACTGTAACCTCCGCCCCCTGAGTTCAAGCGATTCTCCTGCCTCAGCCTTCCAAGTAGCTAGGATTGGAGGTACCCGCCACCAGTCCGGGATAACTTTTGTATTTTTAGTAGAGATGGGGTTTCACCATGTTGGCCAAGCTGGTCTCCAACTCCTGACCTGAGGTGATCTGCCCACCTCAGCCTCCCAAAATGCTGGGATTACAGGTGTGAACTACTGTGCCGGGCCCCTCCAATACTTCTATAGTAAAAAGATTTTGACTGAATTCTAAGTCTATATTGATTTTTCATCAATCTAGTGAGAAAATATGAACACTGTGACATTAATTTTTGGCCACTTGGATTCTCATATGTGGCTTTCCTGTTTTTTAAGCTGTTTCCCAGGCCCCTGTAGAAGAAGAAAGGCATTATGGGTTTTTCTATTTCTGGAATCGATTTTATCATTCTGCTGGTGATCAGCACTTTTTTATGAGGTATTTGGGATACAAAGGTGGTTAAAACATAAGGATTGAATTAGAGTTAGACATATTTCAAAAAAAGGCAGGAGTAGTACTGCATGAATAATATACCTTTAGTAATTAACATCCCTTATCCATAATTATAAGCATTTGCACAAAATTTGGTAGACTTTTTCTTTCAGTATGAACATCACATTTTCCTTTTGAAGTCATGCTGGAATTTAAGGTATAATAAGTTCCTTATTACAAAGATTTAATAAAAGGCTTTGCTTACATGGCATGTTTAGAAAAAAACATGAAAACTACTCTCTGGAAACTCATTTTCTGTTTAAACTTTCATGTTAAAGGTGCTTCTCAGAATGATGATGGCTCCAGATCCAAGGATGAAACAAGGTAAGCATTCATTGATTGCTTCCACAGAATGCAGAAAAATAGAAGATTTCCTAAATATTCATTTTTTTGTAAACTTCAAGTTCTTGCTGTAAGAATAAATGAGTGTCAGAAAGAATTCAGAACTCAAGGTAAGAGGAAAATATTTGTGAAAGATTGAAGATTTTTAGCTTATTGGATTACAGCTATCGGGAGTAGGCCAGGGATAACCACATTGTTGATACTTCTTCAGCTTGTAGAAAATAAATATATTGGCACCTTTTCAGAGGGAGAGCATTCTAAATCCCAAAGCCATCACTGGCTGTTAAGTTTCTTTTCCAGGAAAGCTGAGATAGGAGCTTTACACATATGTGAAGGTCACTACTAGCTATTGTATCATCTGGGCCTTCTTTAGAAGGGGCAGAGCTTTATATCAGCTGTTTGCTATTAGCCTAGGTTTAGCACTTTCATGTGCCCATCTGCCTTCAAGATTGGACCTAAAATGTGTTGAAAGCCTTGGGCTATGTTAATTAACTTAGACTGCTTATTGGTTATCCTGGAAGCTGGTAATAGCAGATAAAATAAGAAAGGAGATGTTTCTGCTCTTAAAGCAAAAAGTGGCATGTCTTAACCACAGAGTGCAGTAATTATAAAATTCCATTTGATTCTTTGTTTTTCTCAAATTGCATAAGCAGTGAGTAGGAAGAAGATGATGAACCACAGGAAATATAGTCAGAAGGGGAGAAGAATGAGAAAAGTAATGTCACAGACTGTAGGGGGAAACTATCAACAAGGATGGGATATTACAGTGTCAGATGCTGCAGAGGAGGATAGATAAAGCGAGTAGAACAAAATACTGATGGTTATTGAAGTTGTGCTGGTAGGTACTTAGCAGTTTATTGTACTAGTCTATCTGCATTTGTCATATATGAGTTTTGTTTTTGTTGTTGTTGTTTTAGACAGAGACTTGCTCTGTTACCCAGGTTGAAGTGCAGTGGCGCGATGTCAGCTCACTGCAACCTCTGTCTGCCGGTTTCAGGTGATTTTCCTGCCTCAAGCCTCCTGAGTAGCTGGGACTACAGGCACATACTACCATGCTTGGCTATTTCTATTTTTAGTAGAGATGGGAGTTTCACCATATTGGCCAGGCTGGTCTCGAACTCCTGACCTCAGGGGATCTGCCCAGCTCGGCCTCCCAGAGTGCTGGGATTACAGGCATGAACCATCACACCTGGCCAATATATGGAAGTTTTTTTTTTTTCTTGGAGACAGTCTTGCTCTGTCTCCCAGGCTGGAGTGCAGTGGCGTGGTCTCAGCTTACTGCACCCTCTGCCTTCCGGGTCAAGCAATTCTCTTGCCTTAACCTCTCGAGTAGCTGGGATTATAGGTGCCTGCCACTTCGCCCAGCTAATTTTTGTATTTTTAGAGTAGACATGGGATTTTACCATGTTGGCCAGGCTGCTCTTGAACTCTTGACCTCATGATCCACCCGCCTCGGCCTCCCAAAGTGCTGAGATTACAGGTGTGAGCCACCATGCCTGGTGGAAGTTGTTTTTTTTTTTTTTTGAGACGGAGTTTCGCTCTTGTTACCCAGGCTGGAGTGCAATGGCGCGATCTCGGCTCACCGCAACCTCCGCCTCCTGGGTTCAGGCAATTCTCCTGCCTCAGCCTCCTGCGTAGCTGGGATTACAGGCACGCGCCACCATGCCCAGCTAATTTTTTGTAGTTTTAGTGGAGACGGGGTTTCACCACATTGACCAGGATGGTCTCGATCTCTTGACCTCGTGATCCACCCGCCTCGGCCTCCCAAAGTGCTGGGATTACAGGCGTGAGCGACCGCGCCCGGCCGGAAGTTTTTATAATGAAAAGTTAAAGACAACTCATCAAGATCTTTAGTAAAATCAAAGTTTATAAAGCAGTTGTGTCTTGCCTAATAGATACCTACCTTCAAAGAGTCATTCTTATGACAAAGAGTCATCTATACTAATCTCACGAGGTAGAATATTAAATGGCAGTAACTTCTTATCTAGAAATTTTTTATTCTTCACTGTGATTAAAAAGCAATCAGGCTGGGTGTGGTAGCTCACATTTGTAATCCCAGCTCTTTGGGAGGCTAAGGCAGGAGGATCACTTGAGCCTAGGAGTTTGAGACCAGCCTTGGCAGTTTAGTGAGACCTCATCTCTACAGAAAATAAAAAAAAATTTAAATAAAAAACACAATAGTTGGGCCTGGTGGCACGTGCCTATAGTCCCAGCTGTGGGATTGGGTAGGGCCCAAAGTGGGAGTATCACTTGAGTTGGGGAGTTCAGTGAGCTGAGATCATGCCACTGTACTCAGAATGGTGACAGTTAGACCCTGTCTCAAAAAAAAAAAAAAAGAAAAAAAAGCAATAGGACAGGTTTTAAAAATTACATAAATATCTGTAGACTGAAGTCTACTATTATGTCTCTTATGCCTCTTTTTAGTATTAGTATATTTAATAGAAGATTTCTTGAATTCCTGAACTTCCTCCATAAAATGTTTTAGTATTTCAGTTTGCTTTGGGCATTTACCTCTTCTTTTGCACAATAAACCTCTATTTTTGCATTAATAAGGGGGCATGTGGGCCGGGTGCAGTGGCTCACGCCTGTAATTCCAGCACTTTGGGAGGCCGAGGCAGGTGGATCATGAGGTCAGGAGTTCAAGACCAGCCTGGCCAATATAGTGAAACCCTGTCTCTATTAAAAATATAAAAATTAGCCAGGCATGGTGTTACGCACTTGTAGTCCCAGCTTCTGGCCAGGTTGAGGCAGAAGAATCACTTGAACCCTGGAGGTGGAGACTGCAGGGAGCCAGGAACGTGCCACTGCACTCCAGCCTTGGAGACAGAGTGAGACTCCATATCAAAAAAAAAAAAAGGAGGGGGGATGTATGTGAAAGAATTTTATATGGTGATTCAAAGGTTCTTTTATGCCAATCTGTTGTTGCTTGTTTGCTTTCTGCAAGTCTCTTGTTTTTGTTTTTTTGAGATGGAGTTTCCCTCTTCTTGCCTAGGCTGGAGTGCAATGGCATGATATCAGCTCACTGCAACCTCCACCCGCTGGGTTTAAGTGATTCTTCTGCCTCAGCCTCCTGAGTAGCTGGGATTACAGGCATGCGCCCCCATGCCCAGCTAATTTTTGTAGTTTTATTAGAGACAGGTTTTCTCCATGTTGATCAGGCTGGTCTCGAACTCCTCAACTCAGATGATCTGCCCACCTTGGCCTCCCAAAGTGCTGGGATTACAGGCGTGAGCCACTGGGCCTGGTCTCTGCAAGTCTCTTTCTTATAATATTTTCATCAAACCACTTGTACTCTGGACATCTTTAAATATCTTGTAAAGCCATTGCTAGATTCCCTACTTAACGCTATTTAGTCAGTGCTTTTTATCTTCCTAAGTGAATCACTGTCATAAATAATTTGGGAATGTCTTCTAGGTTTCTGAGACTGCCTGACGAATCTTTGAGTATGTCTTTTGTGTTAAGCATAAGTTCCTGTGCATCAGCTTTTATTCCAGAGCACACACACCTCTGAGATGATAGGTTTGAAAAGCATTTTGTTAACTGTCAAATGCTGTTTAAATGTTACTACACAATAATGTGTAGTAGTCATAGCTATGACTGCCTTTGCTCCTTTGCTTTTATGTGCAGATTTCATGACTCAAAAGTAAAAGCCAGGGCAGTATATATCTAATGGACAAGCAAGGGCTTCACATCTTTCCCTCCATCCCCATAGTTATCATTTAGGAAGTTTACTAATAGCCTTAGGTGATTTTACCTTTTTATATTAATTCAAACATGGTCTGTATCATGCTGTATCACCACAGCATGTCTGGATAGTTTATACGTCTCAATGTTGTTTTTTGTTTGCATTTTTCAAATGAAATACCAAGATGATTGCTGCCTGATGTTCAAGATTTTATTGTTACGTGTGTCTTATTTTTTATATATTTTTAAATTTATTGTTGTAAAGACTGGCTTTTGCCCTGTTTCCTAGGCTGGTCTCAAACTCCTGGCCTTAAGCAGTTTCCTTACCTCAGGTTCCCAAGGTGTTGGGATTATAGGCATTAGGCACCATGCCCAGCACATGTGCCTTCTTGATTGTTACTCTTTGATTTGAATATTTCTTACAACCTTATTGGACTATAATAGCATTTTGGTTGTCTGGAGTTCTGTATCCTGTCCATATACTTATGAACTTATGTATAGGTCAGATGTATATGTATGTTGAAATTAGCAGAGGTTTGTAAGATTGTGAGAGAGGAACAAAATTATAGTAGCACATAATTAGCTGCTAATTGCTTTTCTTTTTCTTTTCTTTTTTTTTTTTTTTTTTTTTTTTGAGACAGAGTCTCATTCTATTAGCCAGGCTGGAGTGCAGGTGCAATCTTGGCTCATTGTAACCTCTGCCTCCCAGGTTCAAGCAATTCTCCTGCCTCAGTCTCCCGAGTAGCTGGCATTACAGGCCTGTACCACCATGCCAAGCTAATTTTTCATATTTTTAGCAGAGATGAGGTCTCACCATGTTGGCCAGGCTGGTCTCGAACCCCTGACATCAAGCGATCCACCCACCTTGGCCTCCCAAAGTGCTGGGATTATAGGGGTGAGCCATCACATCCAGCCAGCGAATTGCTTTTCAAGGCCAGTGGTGGTGGTGCTGGTTTCGCTGACAATTCTGTATACCGTATAGATTTCCAGATTGTTTTTCAAAATCTATTTTTAATTTTAGCCTCACACTTCACTAAAAGAACTTAAACTTATTAAAAGA
Organism: Sapajus apella; assembly: GCF_009761245.1. Taxonomy (NCBI): domain Eukaryota; kingdom Metazoa; phylum Chordata; class Mammalia; order Primates; family Cebidae; genus Sapajus; species Sapajus apella. The sequence goes on along the minus strand of NW_022436973.1, from coordinate 8,894,637 downwards.
AATAAACCACCAGTACTATTTTAGTATGTCCCTCCTTCTCAGACTTCAGAGCACATTAGAATCACCTGGTTCATGAGGTCTGGGATGGGGCTCAAGATTGCATTTCTAGTACATTTCCATATGATGCTGATGCTGTTAGATCGGGGTCTACATTTTGAGAAAACTATGGTTAGACACACGTTTTCACAGATTATAACAAACTATTATGGGAAATAACAACACATAATAAAAACAGACTTCTTATATAATTTTCCGTTATAAAAGAAGTCTGTTTCCCCAAAGTCCAAGTGTACAGAATTTGCTAGAACTGTCACTCTGTCTTAATCTCATACTCTTTTACTTTAGAGCTTCTTTGAATCTTGTTTCTTTTTTAAACTGTTATTGCTTTTATGTTTATTATTAGAAAATAATACATGATTGTTTTAAAAGATGTTGGTTAGTGTGTAAAGTAAAATGTATAAAGCTGTAATGGAAGAAATAATATTTGACCTAAGACCTTAAAATATAGCTATAATTTATATATGCATGTCTTAGAGGAATTGGAGGGAAGGAATTCTAAGTAGAAGGAAGAAAAACAAAGAAAGGTGGGGAAAAACACAGATTGTTTTGTAGGAAATCTTTCTTTTTTTCTTTTCTTTTTTTTTTTTTTGAGACGGAGTTTCGCTCTTGTTACCCAGGCTGGAGTGCAATGGTGCGATCTTGGCTCACTGCAGCCTCCGCCTCCCGGGTTCAGGCAATTCTCCTGCCCCAGCCTCTTGAGTCGCTGGGATTATAGGCACACGCCACCATGCCCAGCTAATTTTTTGTATTTTTAATAGAGACGGGGTTTCACCGTGTTGACCAGGATGGTCTCGATCTCTTGACCTCGTGATCCACCCGCCTCGGCCTCCCAAAGTGCTGGGATTACAGGCTTGAGCCACCGCGCCCGGCCAGGAAATCTTTCATCACAGTATTTGGCTGAAGGTAGAGTAATTGCAAGGGAGAAATGACAGATTGTGAGTTGGGAGTAGAATCAGTCTATTTATATTTATTTTATCTGATAGACACTATGCTGAACATGTCTCTTGTTCTTTTAGTTAGTCCTTAAACATTTATGTGAGTTAGGTACTATTGTGTCATTTTTATAGGTGATGAGAAAACAGGCTTAGAAAGGGAAAGGAACTTGCTTGAGTTAATAGCGTAAGTGGCACAGTTGAACCTGGAACTGCCTTACCTTCAGAGCCTGAGCTCATAACTATCATGTTTTACTGCCACCTGAAGTTGGATACAAGTAAGTGCTTAGCCATTACTAAACATTATTTATATTGTTAGTTAGGTTGAGACCAAATGGAGGTTTGCAAGTAAAGACTTAACAGATTTTTAAAAAAAATTTTTATGGAAAGGAATGTCTTTTAAAATATTTGGACAGGAGATTGTATGATCAGAACTCTGTAGGAAAAAATATTTTGTCAGTGGTATAGAGTTTAGATTACATGGTGGTGAGTGAAGGTTGAAAGTCCTATATGGAAATTTGTTATAGTAATCTATTGAGAGGTAACGAAGGCTAGGACTGGGGCAGTGGGGGTAGAAGAGTAGAGGGAGAACGTGAAATCGGGATCAACAGAACTTAGATATTGAGTGTCAAGAGGCACAGGGAGAAGAAAAGTAAAATTGCCTAGGAAAGATGGCAGTATCATTCGTAGAACCAAAACCTAAGAGGAGGGGAGACCATAGGAAGGAAATGTTTAGAAGGAAGGGAGGACCTGGCAGGGCATGGTGGCTAATGCCTATAATCGCAGTGCTTTTTGGGAGATCCAAGAGGGAAGATTGCTTGAGCCCAGGAGTTTGATAACAGCCTGAGCGACACAGCAAGACCCCATTTCTACAAAAAATAAAAAATTAGCCAGGTAAGGTGGCATGCTCCTATAGTCCCAGCTACTTGGGAGGCTAAGGCCGGAGAATCCCTTGAGTCCATGAGTTCAGAGTTGAAGTGAATTGTGATTGTGCCATTGCACAAGTTGAAGGGAACTATGATTGCGCCATTGCACTCCAGCCTGGGTGATAGAGCAAGACTCTATCTTAAAAAAAAAAAAAAAAAAAAAAAAAAAAAAAAGAAGGGAGGGCCTTCAGATGGGAGAGTTATTCTAGATCTCCTGCATTTAGTTGATAATTTGATACTAGAGGACAAGAGTGAGATAAAGAGTAGAGATTGATTTGGGAATCATTCTCTGAGCTAACCTTAGAAATCATGGAATTTGAGATCCTAGGGAAAAATCTGTTTAGAAAGAAAAGGAGAACAAAAACACAACCATAGAGACATATATTAGTGGATGGTTGGAAGAGGACAACTAAAAAAAGGATGATTAGAAGTGGGAGTACAAGATTACAAAAGCACTGTCACAAATTAACAGAAAAATTTTTTTTAAAAGATGGGACATTTAACACCGTCAAATGCTGCAAAAGAGAATGAGGTCTTAGATTAATAAGCTATGGAAAACTGGCTGTTTGGAAAAAGAAAAAGCAGGTTAGTGCCTTAGCTTATCCCAAGATGAGAGTAGATTCAGACTTTTAAATTGATTTTAAAAAATTAAACCTTTAGAAGAAAATAAGTTAATTCATTGCTGAATAAATTTATATAGAAATATAAAACTTACAAATTTAAAAATGTACTATCAAAAGCAAAGGAAATATTTAACCAATATGACATGCTCAGTATTCTCAGATTGTAAAGATCTCTTAAAAACAGACAAAACTAAGGGCTGGGCATGGTGGCTTACGCCTGTAATCCCAGCACTTTCGGAGGCTGAGGTGGGCGGATCACGAGGTCAGGAGATCGAGACCATCCTGGCCAACATGGTGAAACCCCACCTTTACCAAAAATACAATAAATTAGCCAGGCATGGTGGCACATGCCTGTAATCCCAGTTATTCAGGAGGCTGAGGCAGGAGAATCACTTGAACGCGGGAGGCAGAGGTTGCAGTGAGCTGAGATCACACCACTGTACTCCAGCCTGGGCAACAAAGCAAGACTCTGTCTCAAAAAAAAAAAAAAGGCAAAACTATTCCTTTATAATAGATAAATGTATTTCATATATATATATATATACATATATATATATATACACACATATATATATATATACATATATATAT
>NW_022436973.1:8885860-8891405 GCF_009761245.1 Sapajus apella | reverse complement strand
AAGAAATCAATATTATGTGGAAGGCTGAGGCAGGAGAACCTCTGGAACCTTGTAGTTAGTAGTTGTATTCGGATTATATATATATATACACATATAGATATATACACACATATATATATATATACATATATATATGGTTCATGAAAGAAGAAACTCAAATGACCTGTAATTATATTAAATATTGTTCATCTTCAATTTATAAAACCATTAACATTTTTGCTTACCAATTAGCAAAGATTTTAAAATTTTTTGGTGAAATGGACATTTTTATTTTGTGGTACATATTTGAAAATGTCCAGCAGATGGGAGAACAGATCAGTTATTACCTTTAAAACTATTTTTTAGGCCCAGGCACAGTGGCTCATCCTGTAATCCTAGTATCTTTGGGAGACCAAGGCAGAAGGATTGCTTAAATCCAGGAGTGCAAGACCAGCTTGGGTGACATGGTAAAGCCCATCTCTACTGAAAATACAAAAATTAGTCCAGAATGGTGGCCTGAACCTGTAGTCCCAGCTATGTGGAAGGCTGAGGCAGGAGAACCTCTGGAACCTGGGAGGTAGAGGTTGCAGTCGGCTGAGGTCATTGCCACTGCATTCCAGGCTGGGTGACAGAGCAAGACTCTGTCTTAGAAACAAAAAAAACCACTATTACAAAAAAACAATTTAGCAACCAGTATTTTGGCCTTCAAAATACTTGACTTGGCTGTTCTATTCTGTAATCTGTCGGAAAGAAACAAGAAATCCAGGCAGGGCACGGTGGCTCATGTCTGTAATCATAACATTTTGGGAGGCTGAGGTGGGTGGATCACTTGAGCCTAGGAGCTCAAGACCATCCTGGGCAGTACGGATAAACCCTGTGTCTGCAAAAAATAAAAAAATTAGCTGGGTGTGGTGGGGTGTGCCTGTGGGATATGAGGATCACCTGAGCCTGCGGAGGTCAAGGTTGCAGTGAGCAGTGATTGTGCCTGTGTATTCCAGCCTGGGCAACAGAGTGAAACAACCTCTCAAAAAAGAAAAAAACAAATCCCCAAAAAGACCAATGAAAAGAAGATGATCAAATTGTGATATGTCTATATATGATTTTCTGCAGTCATTCAAAATGATTTTCAATAATTTGGGGGATATGCCCAATATATATTAACTAAACAAACAAAAACCCACCCAGAATATGAAACCATTATACAGTGTGTGATTGCAGTCATATGCAAAGGACTGGCAAGAGATACTCTTTTTTTATTTTTATTTTTTGAGATGGAGTCTGACTCTGTCTCCCAGGGTGGAGTACAGTGGCATGATCTTGGCTCACTGCAACCTCCGCCTCCCAGATTCAAGCAATTCTCCTGCCTCAGCCTCCTGAGTAGCTGGGACTGCAGGTGCCTGCCACCATGCCTGACTAATTTTTGTATTTTTAGTAGAGATGAGGTTTCACCATATTGGCCAGGCTGGTCTCAAACTCCTGACCTCAAGTGATCCACCCACCTCGGCATCCTAAAGTGCTGGGATTCCAGGAGTGAGCCACTGTGCCTGGCTGGTTTCTTTTTCATAAGGGGAGAATTATTTTGTCTTAAATAATTGGAAGTGAAAACCTCAGATGTTTCTTTCTTTACTGGACCCAGTGGCTTTTTTTTGGAGATGGAGTTTTGCTCTTGTTTTCCAGGCTGGAGTGCAATGACATGATCTTGGCTCACTGCAACCTCCACCTCCCAGGTTCAAGCGATTCTCCTCCCTCAACTTCTTGAGTAATTGGGATGACAGGTGTGTGCCACCACACCCGGCTGATTTTGTATTTTTAGTAGAGATGGAGTTTCTCCACGTTGGTCAGGCTGGTCTCGAACTGCCGACCTCAGGTGATCTGCCCACCTTGGCGTCCCAAAATGCTGGGATTATAGGCGTCAGCCACGACGCCTGGCCCCCAGTGGAAAATTTATCAGGATATTTTGTAGAGCAGTCTGCCTTTTAATATGCCACTTTACTTAGTTTATTTACTCCACTAAAATACACCTGACTTCTCACCTGGAACATTCTCCAGCATTATTTGTCGGTCCCAGAGAACATTAGTAAAAAAAGTAGATGAGGGATTACTTAATGGTGAAAGAATTTCCGGGAGGGGAAGCAGTTGGGGGAAGGGTGAAGGAATTGAAACTACTAGGGAAAGTAGCCTGTGATGAAGCCCAAGTGAGGTGTGAAGTAAGCTGATGAACTGTAAAGATTGTCGGGAGAGTTAAAGGTTATGATGAGACTGAATAAAAGGTATTGTAGGAGGCAGGTAGAATGAATAGGAAGTTGTAGTTAGAGGGATTTTGGAGTTCAAGATCTAGGAAGAGGAACAAATGTAAGTATCAAGGAAATTTAAGGAGTTGTACTACATAGGTTTTCAGATAACTACATTGAAAAATTGAGATCAAAATGTTAGAATGATGCACAGCATGGATGTTAAAATCACTCAAATTTTAATTCCTAGCAACTAATCATAGCATTTTTGGAATCTGCTGTACCTTTATCATAGTAGGTTTATCTCATGCTCTGAATGTTCCCCTTCCCTCACATTTCCCTAAAACTTGTCTAGCACTAGATGTGCAATTTAGTATGAATTTTCTAGCTTAACAACTTTTAGGAATCTTATAGTCAAGATAATACATTTTAGGGTACATTCTTTGGTCACATAACTCATCAGTAGCAGAGTCAGAGCTAGAAACCTTACTTTCCCATTTTTGGTTTATTCTAGTTGTCATCTGTTACTTAAAAAGCAGCAGGAACTCTTCTTTCAAACTAATTAGGAACCTCTTAAAATATCATGGAGAGGCAATATGCAGTCTTAAAATGGTTTTGGAAGCCTAAGTGAAGCAGTGTCAAAACTGTCTATTTTCAGACCATATTCTGCAGGTAGTCAACACTAATCAGGTACTGAGTGTCAATTACTGAGGTGTTCCATCTATTAAAAACAAGCATTTAGGGAACCCTCAAAATAGTGCTTGTCATACCTTACTGTCCACATATATAATCTGGGGATCTTGTTAAAATGCTAGCTCTGATATAGTAGGTCTAGAATACTTCTGAAGATTGTACATTTCTGACAAGCTCCTCGATAGTGCTTGTCCTTTTGGTTTAAAGACCACACTTTGAATAGAAGGGCCCTAAAGGATTTCTGTGGTACATAGTTTGAAAATGTCTTTTAAAATATGAAGATGGGCACAGTGGCTCATGCCTATAATCGCAGCACTTTGGAAGACTGAGAAGGGTGGATTGCTTAAGTCAGGAGTTCAAGACCAGCCTGGGCAACATGGTGAAAACCCATCTCTACAAAATATGCAAAAGAATTAGCTGGCCACTGTGGTGGGGGCTTGTAGTCCTACCTACTCAGGAGGCTGAGGCATGAGAACTGCTAGAACGTGGGAGGCAGAAGTTGCAGTGAGCTGAGATCATACCACTGCACTCCAGCCTCGGCGATGGAGTGAGACTCTGTCTCAAAAAAAAAAAAGATGGCTATGTGAGGAGAGAGAGATGTTAATTAGTTTGACTGTAGTAAGTTTTTTCACTATGTATGTGAAAATATGCTATACAGTTTTTATTAAAAAGAAATCATTGCCTTCGGGCAACCCTTCAGTCAATCTCTAGATGAACTTAAGGGGTTATGTAGGCTTATGTATTTGATAAGGCTGACCAAAAATTATAAAGCTTTTTTTGAGCTCCTAAAATCTTAGAAGCTTTCATCCTCTTGCTGTTTTTTCTTAAATTCAAAGGGCATTTATTATTTTTCTCTCCTTTGCTTAAGTAATCTTCCCACCTTATTCTCCCAAAGTGCTGCACTTGCAAGCATGAGCTACAGCACTCAGCATCTGTTAGCTGAATCTGTTAGATTTTATTTTGTTCAGGCCTATTCTGAAATTCCTAGTAGTATGGATTAGTACTGTGTAGTGATTTGGAGGTAGTACATACAATAACCTTAACTGAGACATCTGCAGATTGGCTACTTATGTCCTTATTTCTAATCCATGACTAGAACCCCTCTGGGAGGAAAAAGAATCAACTGTATTTAGCCAACAGTAGCAGTAGCTTTCAGTCCGATATTTCCTGTTAGTGTTCTTCCTTCCTTTCTGTCCCTCCAGTTGATGTTACTGCTTTGAGTGGGGATATCAGGGCCTAGTCCCTGGGAAATACACGCACTTTGTTCTCTAGTGTGGGAGAATCAGCCCTGCCTCAAACTTGAATATTAATAGCCAATGGAAACCAAGAAACAATAATGGTAAAGTTATCTGTGCTTGTGATAAAGTAGTGCCCTTTAAAAGGATTTTGAGAACTTGACTTTATTCCTGTTTATATAGGGCTTCCTGAAGGCTTATTTGAAATATGAACCAGCATATCTAATAGTTCTCAACGGCTGCAAGTGTTTCTATGCCCTTGGACAACCCTTCACTCTATCTCTAGGTGAACTTTGGGGGTTATGTAAGACTCTACCCAGAGGCTCTTTATGTATTTAATAAGGCTGACCAAAATTTAAAAAGCTTTTTTTAAGCTCCTAAAATCTTAGAAGTTTTCATTCTCTTGCTGTTTTTTTCTTAAATTCAAAGGGTATTTATTATTTTTCTCTCCCCCTTCCTTTTCCTGTCATCTTACCCAGAGTGAGCACAAATGGATCAGATGACCCTGAAGATGCAGGATCTGGTGAAAATAGGAGAGCCAGTGGGAATAATTCTCCATCACTCTCAAATGGCGGTTTTAAACCTTCTAGACCTCCAAGACCTTCACGACCACCACCGCCCACCCCACGTAGACCAGGTTTGTATTCCAGCTGTCAGTACTCTAATAAATAATGTTCTGGTTGGCAATTCATCCTTAGGTAAGTTTCAGGAAATTCTTTTAGGTGAGTTTTCTGTGTGTATTTTTGCATTTAAGATTTTGGCAAAGAATGATCTTTCTGTAGGTAACCAAAAGTGCCTTTTTCCTAAGTTTCAGTTCAGAGTGACGTTACTGAGGCAGTGCTCTATTGAGAATGAAAATGACATGTGCATAATATAAAATATAGGCAATACAGATAACATTGCAATAACATTTCTTACATGGTTTGTAACTATAACATAAACGTATTCAGTAGTCAAGGATTTGGTTGCTTAACCTGAGTATATTCTTTTTTTTTTTTTTTTTTTTTTTTTTTGAGGTGGAGTTTCACTCTTGTTACCCAGGCTGGAGTGCAATGGCGCGATCTCGGCTTACCGCAACCTTCGCCTCCTGGGTTCAGGCAATTCTCCTGCCTCAGCCTCCTGAGTAGCTGGGATTACAGGCACGCACCACCATGCCCAGCTAATGTTTTGTATTTTTAGTAGAGACCGGGTTTCACCATGTTGACCAGGATGGTCTCAATCTCTTGACCTCGTGATCCACCCGCCTCGGCCTCCCAAAGTGCTGGGATTACAGGCTTGAGCCACCGCGCCCGGCCTAACCTGAGTATATTCTTTAAAAAGTTAGTAAATGACAAATAACCCAACAATGCTAAATGATTCCGATTTTAAATAAAAAATTACACAACAAACAAGCTTTTTTTGTTTGTT
>NW_022436973.1:8870632-8885460 GCF_009761245.1 Sapajus apella | reverse complement strand
ATCTCTTGACCTCGTGATCCACCCGCCTCGGCCTCCCAAAGTGCTGGGATTACAGGCTTGAGCCACCGCGCCCGGCCTAACCTGAGTATATTCTTTAAAAAGTTAGTAAATGACAAATAACCCAACAATGCTAAATGATTCCGATTTTAAATAAAAAATTACACAACAAACAAGCTTTTTTTGTTTGTTTGATTGGTTTTTGAGACAGAGTCTCACTCTGTCACCCAGGCTGGAAGGCAGTGGCACTGTGTCAGCTTACGCAACCTCTGTCTTCTGGGTTCAAGCAATTCTCCTGCCTCAGGTTCCCGAGTAGCTGGGATTACAGGCACCCATCACCACGCCTGGCTTATTTTGTATTTTTAGTAGAAACGGGGTTTGTCCGTGTTGGTCAGGCTGGTCTCAAACTCCTGACCCCAGGTGATCCGCCCACCTTGGGCTCCCAAAGTGCTGAGATTACAGGCATGAGCCACTGCGCCCAGCCTCCTCTTCCCCTTTTATAGATAATTTGGTTAACAGTATGTTCTGAATCTTTAAGATGTCTTAGTTATAATATTGGTGACTTCCTCTAGACATTGTTTTGTTCACAAGTATTTCTTTTTTTTTGAGACGGAGTTTCGCTCTTGTTACCCAGGCTGGAGTGCAATGGCGCGATCTCGGCTCACCGCAACCTCCGTCTCCTGGGTTCAGGCAATTCTCCAGCCTCAGCCTCCTGAGTAGCTGGGATTACAGGCACGTGCCACCATGCCCCGCTAATTTTTTATATTTTTAGTAGAGACGGGGTTTTACCATGTTGACCAGGATGGTCTCGATCTCTTGACCTCGTGATCCACCCGCCTCGGCCTCCCAAAGTGCTGGGATTACAGGCTTGAGCCACCGCGCCCGGCTCACAAGTATTTCTTAAAGGTTTAATACATGACTAGTCACTATTTGTAAGAAGATTATTGCTTATCAGTCAGACCTTCCATATTATAACCAACATCAAAAAAATTGGTCTGTAATCTGCAGGGATTCATAGGAAAGCAGTTTTAAGTAGCTGGAAAATTAATAAATGAACTTAAAATACCAAGGAATATTAATGCTTTTCTATTCTAAACGTTTTTATTTCCTCAAATAATCTGTACATGCCTTGTAATTAATAATGGGATGTAGGGGTAGACGGGGCTGAAGAAGTAAACAAGCCTATTAAGAGGGAACATTATTTCTCATTATTTCTTTAAGTAATTTTCAACTGTGTATCCACATCTTAAGTTTTATATTTATCATCTGCCTTTTTATTTTTTACAGTTAAAATTCTATCCTGAATTTTAGAAAATAAAAGTTCTTTTCCTATTTTCTTCAAATCTTTTATAGCATCTGTCAATGGTTCACCGTCTACCACTTCTGAAAGTGATGGGTCTAGTACAGGCTCTCTGCCGCCGACAAATACAAATACAAATACATCTGAAGGAGCAACATCTGGATTAATAATTCCCCTTACTATATCTGGAGGCTCAGGCCCTAGGCCATTAAATCCTGTAACCCAAGCTCCCTTGCCACCTGGGTGAGTAACTTTTAACATACATTGTCTTTAGGCTTTTGGCTGCTTCATATACTTATTAACAAGGAAAATAAAAGTAAACTCCATTGTTCCAATAACTGAGATGGAGTCTTGCTCTGTTGCCCAGGCTGGAGTGCAGCAGTGAAATCTTGGCTCACTGCAACCTCTGACCCCTGGATTCAAGCAGTTCTCCTGCCTCAGCCTCCCTAAAGCTGGGATTATAGGCGTGCGCTACCACGCCTGGCTAATGTTTGTATTTTTAGTTGAGATGGGGTTTCACCATGTTGGCCAGGCTGATCTTGAACTCCTGACCTCAAGTGATCCTCCCACCTCAACCTCCAAAATTGCTGAGTTACAGGCATGACCCACTGCACCCGGCCAACTGTTTTTATGTTATAACTGATTTGGGGGAATCTGGAGTCAAAATGAACAAGGAAAATACACCATATTTGAAATCCTGTCTTTTGTTTTGAGGGCAAAGTGGAAAAACATATTTTTTCACCAAAGGACCCTGAATGTTAACCAAGGCCAATTAATAAAATAATCACCTAATTCCAATTGCTTTTTCTTTGAAGGGGAAAATCCCTTTTTAAAATCGAATTTTGTTTTCATCATAAAATCATTATAGGCTGGGCACGGTGGCTCATGCCTGTAATCTCAGCACTTTGGGAGGCTGAGGCGGGTGGATCACCTGAGGTCAGGAGTTTGAGACTAGCCTGGCCAACATGGTGAAACCCCATCTTTACTGAAAGTACTAGGATTAGCTGGGCATGATGGTGGGCACCTTTAGTCCCAGCTACTCAGGAGAATTACTTGCACCTGGGAGGCGGAGGTTGCAGTGAGCTGAGATCACACAATTGCACTTCAGCCTTTGTAACAGAGTAAAACTCCATCTTTGGGGGAGGGGAATCACTATAGCAAAATGATAGATAATTCAGAAAACTGAGAAAATTTCTGCTCATAATCCCATTTTAATTTCTACTGATTATTTTAAGATTATTTTCATAGATTATTTTTAAGATATTCAAGTGTAGTTTTTTTGTTTTGCTTTTTTTGTTTGTTTGTTTGAAATAGAGTCTTGCTCTGTCGCCCATTCTGGAGTACAGTGGTGGGATCTTGGCTCACTCCAATCTCCACCTCTCGGGTTCAAGTGATTCTCCTGTCTCATCATCCAGATTTGCTGGGATTACAGGCACCTGCCACCTGTTTGGCTAATTTTTTTTTCTTTTTTGAGATTGAGTTTTGCCTTATTGTCCAGGCTAGAGTGCAGTGGTGCAATCTTGGCTCACTGCCACCTCCGCCTCCCAGGTTAAAGTGATTCTCCTGCCTCAGCCTCCTAAGTAGCTGGGACTACAGGTGCTTGCCACCACACCCAGCTAATTTTTGTATTTTTAGTAGAGTTGGGGTTTCACCATGTTTGCCAGGCTTGTCTTGAACTCCTGACCTCAAGTGATGCGCCTATTGGCCTCCCAAAGTGCTGGGATTACAGGCATGAGCCACTGCGCCTGGCCATTCCTTTCCAGTCAAATCCTGTAGACCGACCTCAAGTCTCTTTAGAAACATGTTTTCTCCTAGAGCAGTTACTTGCATAGAAGAAATTGAATTCATTGTGTGCCACCCTCTGATGTTTACATTTCTTCCCTTGATTCCTAAATTGTATTTGTATCATCTTTCTAAACTGACAACCTTATTTGCCTTAGTTCAGTAATACGGTCATTTAAGGGAAAAAGGCAAAGACAGAATTTAAAAGCCAAGTAACTCATGCAAGTATCCTATGAGCCTTTTAATTTTGTGTTTAAGTTGGGAGCAGAGAGTGGACCAGCACGGACGAGTTTACTATGTAGATCATGTTGAGAAAAGAACAACATGGGATAGACCAGAACCTCTACCTCCTGGGTAAGTATCTGAATTTAAAATAGTAATTTTATTTAGTCAGAATTGTGGATTACATCTGTATAGTATTCCCTACATTTTTGTTTTACTTTTTCCTTTCAACGCTTTCTCTGTCCACTTTGTTTTGTGGTAAGTATAAACTAGAAAGAAGAGAGCTAGAGAACTGATTAGTTCAAAGCCTGATAAGTGATTTTTATTTTCACTCATCTTTCTTTCTTTTTTTCTTTATTTTATAGAAACAAGGTCTCGCTTATGTCACCTAGGCTGGTTTTGAACTCTTGAGCTCAAGCCATCCTCCCATCTTGGCCTCCCAAAGTGCTGGGATTACAGGAGTGAGCCAGCATCCCTGGCCCTATTTTCACTCATTTGTGACCTAAAGATTCCCTAGGTCTTGTTTAACTTTTCTTGTCTAAACTGTTTACCTGTTTACTAATACTGCAGTTTCAGTATTAGTTTCTTCAAGAGTAATTATTTAAATGAATAAGAACTGAGCCCCATCAATATATATTACAATGAAATTCTTACTATATTTTTAAAAACTGTATGTACTAGCAAGATCATTTCAAATTAATTGGGGAAGTTAAGAATATATTAATACATAATGTTAAACCATTAACATTAACATTATAGGCTGGGCATGGTGGCTCATGCCTATAATCCCAACACTTTGGGATACCTAGGCGGGCAGATCATAAGGTCAAGTGATCGAGACCATCCTGTCCAACATGGTGAAACCCCATCTCTTTTAAAAATACAAAAATTACTTGGGCATGGTGGCACATGCCCATAGTCCCAGCTGAGTACTCGGGAGGCTGAGGCAGGAGAATTACTTGAACCCAGGTGAAGGTTGCAGTGAGCCAAGATCACGCCACCGCACTCCAGCCTGGTGACAGCGAGACACTGTCTCAAAAAAAAAAAAAAAAAAAAGCAAAAAAAATTATATAAAAGAATCAAATATTTTTTAATCCAGAGGAAAGTCAGTAGCACACATGAAAAAAATAATTAACCTTGTTAGTAATCTGAAGTAAATAAACCCTGAAAAGGTACTGTTTTACTTATTAAATTAGCAGATAATATCAAGTGTTGGTGAGGAACTTTGCCTTATAAATTGCCGCTGGGGCTGGGTACAGTGGCTGATGCCTGAAATCATAGCACTTTGGGAGGCCAAGGCAGAATGGTAACTTGAGGCCAGGAGTTTGAGACCAGCCTGGGCAGCATAGTGACACCCTGTCGCTATAGAAAGTAAAAAAACTTAGCTGGGCATTGTGGCATGTGTCTGTAGTCCTAGCTAATCAGGTGGCTGAGGTGGGAGGATCTCTTGAGCCCAGGAGTGCAAGATTTCAGGGAGCTGTGATTGTGTCACTGTACTCCTGGGCAACAGAGGCAGACCCTGTCATCCTCCCTACACCCGCCCACCATATTTATATATTAATACACACCCTTTATAATCCTCTCTGGGAAATTTATCCTGAAGAAACAATTCAAAGGAAGAAACGGTTTGCTACATTAAGGATATTTATTATTTTATTATTTATAACATCAGAATATTGGAAACCACCCTAAATAACCAACCAGGTAGAAATAAGGAAGTTATTTGATTCATTTATGAATCATGTTCATAATCAACATAATCAGTTGTGTTTCAGATGTTTTATTTAGAACATTTGTATCAATGTTTACTTACATATTTTGTACCCATTAAAAATGATGGGAAGTTGGCCAGGTACGGTGGCTCACACCTGTAATCCCAGCACTTTGGGAGGTAGCTTCCTTTTTGGGTGGATCACCTGAGATCAGGAATTCAAGACCAGCCTGACCAACATGTAGAAACCCCATCTCTACTAAAAATACAAACTTAGTGGTGCATGCCTGTAATCCCAGCTACCCGAGAGGCTGAGTCGGGAGAATTGCTTGAACCCAGGAAGCAGAGATTGCGGTAAGCTGAGATCGTGCCATTGCACTCCAGCCTGGGCAACAAGAGCAAAACTCTGTCTCAAAAAAAACGAAAAGATGGGAAATTAGGTGTGTTCTTGCAAAAAAGTGTTTTGTTTTGTTTTTTCCTTTTTTTTTTTTTTTTTAAGATGGAGACTGACTGTTGCCCAGGCTGGAGTGCAGTGGCATGATCTTGGCTCACTGCAGCCCCTGCCTTACAGGTTCAAGCTATTCTTCTGCCTCAGCCTCGTGTGTACCTGGGACTACGGGAATGAGCCACCATGCCTGGCTAACTTTTTGTATTTTTATTAGAGATGGGGCTTCACCATGTTGGCCAGGCTTGTCTCGAACTCCTGACCTCAAGTGATCCACCTGATTTGGCCTTCCAAAGTGCTGGGATCACAGGCGTGACCCACCCCACCTGACCAAAAAGTGCTTTTTGATACCTGTCCAAAGCTATATATACAATTTGTATCCCTATTATGATTGAAACAGTAAAAAGAACATTGAAAAGAAACTCAAAACTTAATGACTGTTTGAGACTTACTCACTGAATATGTATTGCATTTTAAGAACCTGACTAATGCATCTTATGAACTTTCAAGAAACAAATTTTTAGAAACATTTATCTTAAGTTCACTTACAAACTATTTAAAAATACATAAAAGATCCCAGATAAATGAAAAGTAGTTTCTCAAGGTAAAATCTCATATCTGTTTCACAAGTATTTGTTGAATTAGCTTGTTGTTTTTTTGGTGATGTAGCTGGGAACGGCGGGTTGACAACATGGGACGTATTTATTATGTTGACCATTTCACAAGAACAACAACATGGCAGAGACCAACACTGGAATCTGTCCGGAACTATGAACAATGGCAGCTACAACGTAGTCAGCTTCAAGGAGCAATGCAGCAGTTTAACCAGAGATTCATTTATGGGGTGAGCAGCCTATTGTTTAATAAACTAATAAAAGTATTTTGTTTCTAGCTTTTTTCAGCATATGTCATGTAAAGCACTAAAAAGAAGGTGCAAGTAGCATGGCAAACCAGTTGTTGCTGTTAGTAGGTATTATTTTTAGACCTTGTCTGGGGTATTCTGTGTGTGATCTATTTTTTCCCTTTTGTAATTCGCTTAAGTCCAACTTCCTTTTTTTTTTAAATGTTAAAAATAAGCAAAAAAGAAGTTAGACAACTAAAAATTCATGAACAAAAGAATAGTAAAAATAAACCCAAGCAGTTTGAAAATAATTAAAACATTTTTAAATTTACTACTGCCTTGACTTGCCAAAACATTTGAAGACTTGGGTCTGAGAGCATCTGACCCTAAAGTGGTTGTACAGAACTGATAGAATTTAACCACTTTTTACCATTTGGAGGTAAGGCTTACCTATTAAATTATTTGGTGCCCTGGGAGACTGAAGAAATTTGATGCTTTATAGGAGTATGCTTACTATATTATTCTGGCTTCATACCTATATTTTCTTTGATGTAAAATCATTTCCCTTCTGGAAACAAATGGTTTAAATTTTACGTATTTTCCTGTAGAGCAATATTGCAGTAATAGTGTAAGTACACCAAAATATATTAATGCCTCCTTTTCTATGCAGTCTTTGCTGCTAGGAATTTTATAATCTCTCAAGTCATACAGTATCACTGATCTTTTCTGTGGAGGGAAAGGAAAATAATCCGTTGAGAAATTTGATTCTCTGTGCCAAACAAGATGGATTTGTTATATAGAACCTAAACAGAAGAAAACAAAATCTTTAAGAGCTCAGGAGAAAACGCCCCCCCCATCCCCCCCCCCCCCCCCCCCCCACTGCCATTGGTATCATCCCTGTTAGAATTTATCAGAGTAAAACTGCACCTTTCATATTCCTGTCCTCACTAGGCATAATTTTATCCCTTTTCTCCATATTCCTGTCTATTCCTGATACCTCATCATCATAATAGTTAGCACTCACTGATGTAGACAAATTCACCTTTATCAGCAGCCTTCCCTTGTTTCCCTGATTATGACTAAGGTGCTTTTCTTTCATATAACAATTTTTCCTGTCACTGTCTCTAAACAGATGTTACTATATTTTCCTTCCCAGTGGTTTTAAGGTGAAATTAATTTTGTCTCCTGTCTGCCTTACCCTTCTTTTCATTTTTTTTTTTTTCCTATGCTGTTTTACATCTTCCTTCCTATCTAAATTATAATCACCTGTGGTATGCCTGGCCAAATTTCTTCTAGGTTTGAATGCCTAGCTTGCCTGCCTTCTTTAAAACTAGTTTCCACATGGGTGTCCAGTGGAAAGAGCATGGGCTTTGGAGTCAGACACATCTGGGTTCGAATCCTGGTTCCACAGTTACTTTCTCTATATGACTTTGAGTAAGTTACTTAACCTCATCAAGACTCATTTCCTTTATCTGTAAAATAAATGTAGTTATAAAACTGCCTCAGAGTTTTTCTGAGGATTCTTTAATAAAGTTCCAATATAGTTGGCACATACTGAATGCTTAGAAATGTTAGTTCCCATCTCTTCTCCTTCATATTCATCTCTGTATATGTACCCTTTATCTCATTTTTGCATTACACAGTCTTTCAAAACATTCCTTTAAAAGACAGATTTAGCAGATTTCTGGAGCATGTACTGTATGTATTGACTATTATAAACCTGATCGATTTAGTACTCAGAGTCTTTGGAATTTTTTTTTTTTTTTTTTGAGACGGAGTTTCACTTATATTACCCAGGCTGGAGTGCAATGGCGCGATCTCGGCTCACCGCAACCTCCGCCTCCTGGGTTCAGGCAATTCTCCTGCCTCAGCCTCCTGAGTAGCTGGGATTACAGGCACGCGCCACCATGCCCAGCTAATTTTTTGTATTTTTAGTAGAGACGGGGTTTCACCATGTTGACCGGGATGGTCTCGATCTCTTGACCTCGTGATCCACCCGCCTCAGCCTCCCAAAGTGCTGGGATTACAGGCTTGAGCCACCGCGCCCGGCCATTTTTTTTTTTTTTTTAAGTACAGCTTCTCCTTCATCATCATGCTTCCCTCCCCGCCCCCCAATCCAACAAAATTTGATCACTTTTCTGAAATTTTTACTCTTTGTGCTTGTTGTAGAGTGGTTTGAAATTACATAGAATTTAAACAGCCTATTTTAGTTAACATAGACAAAGATGTAAGCTAAAGTGAATGAATTTAACATCCTTAATAACATTTACTTTAAAAATGATGGGGTGTTGTTGAGAAATAGTCTTGTTTATTGGATATATGAAGTGGCCTTTGTCTACCATTGTTGTTCTTACTAGCATGCAGAAGCTGTCATACACCCAGCATTTTAAGTCTCAGGATGGATATGGTTGATGATAAAACACTGGGTAATGGCTCTTCCTGGCCCATGGCATAATTGTGCATGTCCC
Organism: Sapajus apella; assembly: GCF_009761245.1. Lineage (NCBI taxonomy): Eukaryota > Metazoa > Chordata > Mammalia > Primates > Cebidae > Sapajus > Sapajus apella. Next base: position 8,876,694 of record NW_022436973.1, on the reverse strand, counting down.
CAGTTTTATCTGTCCAGGGAAAGCCAGCGGGGTAGACTTCAGTCTTAAAATGGTCAGTACAGTATGTCATGTGCCAAACTTTTCAGACCTTGTCTGTAACTTGGACTCAGACTTTTGTAGTGTTTCTGGCAGGCCTCCCTATTCTCACATTTTTTCATAATTGTGTCTATCAGGAGGAGCCAGGCAGTTCTCAACAGCACTAAATCCAAGAGTTACTTTATCAGAAGTGTAATATATCTCATGTCCTTTAAAACCTCATCAATCAACCAGGTTTCTGTAATAGGCCAGTGACACGGGGTTGCGGGGGTAAAGAAACAAAAAGAGATAGCAGGGGAGCTGCTCTATATTGCGACTAATGTAACATGAGGACTATTTTTGGATCCTGATTTTAACAGTCATGCATTTAATTACAGATTAGGTATTAGATGATAAAATTAACATTGATTCTTTACTACATGTGATAATGAGATTGTGATTATGTAAGAAAATGTCCAGAGATTTTAGAGAGGCGTACTAAATATGTAGGAGTGAAATAATGTTTGATTTTCACTTTAACAAAGAACAGGAGGAAAGAGATAAAGAAATTTGGCTAAGTCTTAATACGGGTTGAATCCTGGTGCTGGGTATATGGGATTCATTGGACTATTTTACTTGTTTTTTTCTTCCCCATAGTATAATTATTTTTAATGCAGTTAGACTCTTGTTTATTTTACTAAAGAAGAAAGGGTTTAACCAAGTCATACTGGGTGACCACATAATTATCTCTACTTGATTATATATACACTTAATGTCCCTACACCGAGTCAGTATGACTTTTGTTCTCTTTTTCCAAAGGTTAACTCTTACTTTGCTTTTATCTAGCCAAATCTTTCTCTTCACCAATGTGATAATTAGAAACTTTTGAGAAATCTTCCATACAGTTCTAGGCTCATTAACCCTTTCCAGCTGGAATCCTATCCTTTCACTCATCTGGCAGCTTGATCTTCCTGCTCCCCCAACTCTCTTCTCATAATTCTTTGTATATTACATGTCCTGTATTTGATGTTCTGTTTTTGAGTTACGTATGCAAGATTTTTCTCAGTCATCTGATGACTCTGGGTACTAGTATTATAAATGACTTTTGAGGGGGTTTATATATTTTTCTAATTTTTATATTATTGATGTAAAATTTGTAGCACAAATGAAAAAATGGTCATTCTGGGGATGAGGATTACAGATTTGTGTCATATTTTAATTTTAAATAATTTTAAATGTTAGATAATGTTTGCACATGTTTTTAAAAAACTAAAGTATATTGGCATTTATCCATAACCATGTGACAATTCTTTAAGATGCAAACTTTCTATGTTATACATGGCCAGGGAAGGGAAATCAGAACTTACAAGCTTGCTGTCAGATAATTTGTTAAGTTATTAATAGTTTCATCACTTTTTGGTTCCTTTTAGAATCAAGATTTATTTGCTACATCACAAAATAAAGAATTTGATCCTCTTGGTCCATTGCCACCTGGATGGGGTAAGTCACATGAGTTTCTTCATTGAATTCGGTCATTTCATTTTTTTTTTTTTCTTCTTCCAATTCTGTCATTTTAAAAATCAGACATTTATGTCTGATACTGTGCTCTTGCTTGAGTGAATATCTTGGAAGTTATTTTTGGATATGTTAGTTTAATTCACAAATAGGCATTAAATTCACCAAACATTAAGTGAACTCTTTATAAACTTTGATTGATACTCAGAATTATTTTACTCTTCTAAAGTTTAAAAATACTGATCACCCAGCAATAAGAAAGGAGTAGACTATTGATATACACAGTAGATCTGGGTGGTCTTGAGTATTTTGCTTGATGAAGAAAGTCAGTCTCAAAAGGTCACATCCTGTCTGATTCAATTCATATAACAAAGCTAGAGATGGAGAACATATTAGTACTTGTCAGGAAACAGGGTAGTTAGGAGGTGGATACAAATATAAAAGGTAACATAAGGGGGTTGTTATGTGATGATGGAATAATTCTGTATCTTAAGTTTGGTGATAGGTGATTGCATAAACGTATACATGAGATAGTACATAGAACTATACATTTACAGAAATGAATTCAGTTTTTTAAAATGGTGACAGTTTAACAAGGCTTGTGGTTAACAATAATGTACCAAAACCACTGCTGTGGTTTTGATACTGTACTGTAGCTATATAAGATGTCACCTCTGGGCTGGGCGCGGTGGCTCACGCCTGTAATCCCAGCACTTTGGGAGGCCAAGGCGGGTGGATCACGAGGTCAAGAGATCGAGACCATCCTGGTCAACATGGTGAAACCCCGTCTCTACTAAAAATACAAAAATTAGCTGGGCATGGTGGCGTGTGCTTGTAATCCCAGCTACTCAGGAGGCTGAGGCAGGAGAATTGCCTGAACCCAGGAGGTGGAGGTTGCGGTGAGCCGAGATTGCGCCATTGCACTCCAGCCTGGGTAACAAGAGCGAAACTCCGTCTCAAAAAAAAAAAAAAAAAAAAAAAAGTCACCTCTGGAGAAAATGATTTGAAGTGTATGTGAGACTCTTCGTGCAATTTTTACCACATCCTATGAGTAATAATTAATTCAAGATAAAAAGATTTTTGAAAAATTGTGAGTACCTTGGTTCTCCTAAAACAAGGTTCAGAGTTTAGTTAAGTTGGCATTATCTGACAGAACAGTGGAAGGAGTACATGAAGGTGTCGAATTCATGCCCTACACCATGGAGCTTATGAGCAAGTTCTGTTATTGTGTATATTTGATACCTTAGTTATTAAAATAGACCTTAATAGACTTTAAGCTAGACCTACCCTACTAGATTCTATTTTACAATGTTATGTGATACTCATCACATTGTAGCAAGGTTTCAGAATAAAGATGGCAGTCTAGAAAGTTTTGCATTAAAGCAAGAGAATTTATTAATAGAAAGTGGAAAACAAGATAAAGCCCATTGTGGAAACAGAGTTTTGTCTTCAAGAGCTGAAGATATTTCATAATACTGGGATAAATTCAGAAAGTGGTATTTCTAGATAGTCTTGCTGGGAAAAATTGGTCTCCAAGGTAGATTGCTCTAGCATTACAGAGTAATGGGGAAAAATATTGATGTGTCAAGATCACATGAATCTGCCTAATAAATGCTGCTGTGGTATACGCTTTTCTTTGAGAAATCTCATTGCTCTTATTTAAAGGTATCCTGAAAACACTTTGGTGGGTCAAAAAGGTAAAAAATGTATTAGGCCATACTTACAACTGGTATTGTTATTAGCTTATAACAATGGGAGGACATATGAAAGTTGTGGGCCAAGTGCAGTGACTTACACTTATAATCCTAATACTTTGGGAGGTTGAGGCAGGTGGATTTCTTGAGTTCAGGAGTTCAAGACCAGCCTAGGCAACACGATGAAACCTTATCTCTACTAAAAAAAAAAATTAGCCAGGCATGGTGGTGCTTACCTATAGTCCCAGCTACTTGGAAGGCTGAGGATCACCTGAGCCTGGGAGTTTGAGACTTCAGTGAGCCGAGGTCACGCTGTTGCGCTCCAGCCCGCGTGACAAAGCAAGACCCTGTCTCAAAAAAAAAGAAAGTAAATTTTGAATTTCTGTCTTTACCAAAGCCTGGCAGTCTGGAGTTAAGAAGCCCTCTGTCTCTATCGAAGCCTAAGAGTGATCGATGAATGGTTAGTATGAAGTACTTTAGAAGAGAGGATGTTGTCCTTAAAAGGCATATTGAACTTTACCTGTCAGATTGCATTCCCAGACATGGATGGTTTCATTTCTAGAGTTTCCCGGCTTTATTTCTAGAGTTGTATGTCTTATGTTACAGAAGGAGAAAAAAATCATGCACTAAAAAGATATATCAGAAGTTCATGTATTTATCCTCTTAATTGTATTGCAGGCCAGGCATAGGGGCTCACACCTGTAATCTCAGCACTTTGGAAGGCCAAAGCGGGAGGATTGCTTGAGCTCAGAAGTTGGAGACCAGCCTGGGCAACGTGGCGAAAATCTGTCTCTGTAAAAAAAAAAAATACAAAAACTAATCTGGGTGTGGTGGAACACCTCTGTAATCCCAGCTACTTGGGAGGCTGAGGTGGGAGGATCACCTGAGCCTGGGAAGTCAAGGCTGCAGTAAGCCAAGTTTGTGCCACTGTGCTTCTGCCTGGGCAACAGAGTGAGACCCTGTCTCAAAAAAGAAAAAAAAAGTTGTAGATAAACTATGACCTGCTTCATGGTTATGGTGAGAAACAAGCCATTTTACTCCTTCTATAGGACAGGTGTAGAAAAAAATGCCTCTTGCTTATAGAAACCTGAGTTGTGGGCTACATTTCCTTTATTAGAAAAGCCTCTTCTGCAAGCTGGTCCTTGCTTTCTTTATTCATCATTTTCTTTATCATCCAGATCTTTCTCATTTTTACTTTAGCCAACAACACTTTGCTAAAATACTGTGTCTAAAGATCCAACTTAGCCAGGTTATTAGGGTTTTGTTCTGCCATTTTACAGTCTGCTTATTTTTAGGTTTCACATTCCTCATGTTGAAGTAGTTCTCTTTCCTAAAGGAGTTTGTGATTATCTTACTGAAACTGAGCACTGCTTTATGACTCGCTGCCTTTGGGGTATGTGCCTTACTTGTAGAACTAGTGACAATACTGGTGGTACTGTATCAGATGAAGCAACCCACCCAAGATACCTTCAGGGTTGACCCAGGATGTTAGCATCCCAGCTTACAGCCTGCGCCCTTTCAGACTTTTGTGTGCTAGGACTAGACATTACTATCTCATAAGCTGACAGTGAAGAATTTGTTTGTTTTTTTTAGAGCTAGGGGTCTCCCTGTGTTGCCCGGGCTGGAGTGCAATGGCTATACTCTGGCACAGTAGTTGCACACTGCAGCTTTGAACTCCTGGCATCAAGTGATTTTCTTACCTCGCTTGAGTAGCTGAAATTCCTGAGTAGCTGGAATTACAGTTGTGTGCCCCCATGCCTAGCTAGGCAGTGAAGAATTTTTAACATATACACATACTGTAGAGGCTAGAGAACAAAGAATGCTTTTGGTTCACCATTGTTACTTAATAGGGCTTTGTATAGATGCTTCATCCATCAAGTATGAAGATATTTTCTCATGTTCATAGTTACTGTGAAAGAATGCATAGAATGACAAGAAGTTTCTGTTTTTTACTGTTTTATTCATCAAATCAGGAAGTGTTGTAATGTGCATTTGGAGTTGATGTTCAGTAATTTCAGTATTGTTTATCATGTGATTTTTCAACAAAGTAAGAAATCAGCTCTATAACCACAGCACTTCCTCTCATTAAGTGAATGAGCCTTCAGTTCACAAGTGTGTCAAAGCTGATCTCAGCAGCATATACTTAGAATATACGTGAGAAAAAAAGTTTGTTATTAATTTTCTCTTGCCTAATGTTAGCTTCTGAAAGGAAAATCTTGCCCTGAAATCTGAAATTTCCTGACAGATAAAAGATGAATGGCCATTACAGTGGCTCATGCCTCTAATCCCAGTACTTTGGGAGGCCAAGGCTTGTGTTCAGGAATTTGAGATCAGGCTGGGCAACATGGTGAAACCCCATCTTTACAAAAAATAGAAAAATTAGCTAGGTGTGGTGGTGCATGCCTATAGTTCTGCTACTTGAGTGGCTGAAGTGGGAGGATCGCTTGAGCCTGAGAGGTCAGGCCTGTAGTGAGCTGTGATTGCTCACTGCACTCCAGCCTGGGCGACAGAGCAAGACTATTTCAAAAAAAAAAGAAAAAAGTTGAACATATGCTCAGCTATGTAGTTAGAGTATTATTTTTAGGTTATAAAAATTATTTGGATATATATTTTTAAACAAGAAAGGATTCTGGGGCCGGGCGCGGTGGCTCACGCCTGTAATCCCAGCACTTTGGGAGGCCGAGGCAGGTGGATCACAAGGTCAAGAGATCGAGACCATTCTGGTCAACATGGTGAAACCCCGTCTCTACTAAAAATACAAAAAATCAGCTGGGCATGGTGGCACGTGCCTGTAATCCCAGCTTCTCAGGAGGCTGAGGCAGGAGAATTGCCTGAACC
>NW_022436973.1:8861025-8870532 GCF_009761245.1 Sapajus apella | reverse complement strand
CAAAAATTAGCTGGGAGTGGTGGCAGGTGCCTGTAGTCCCAACTACTTGGGAGGCTGAGGCAGGAGAATTGCTTGGACCTGAGAGGTTGTGAGGCTGCAGTGAGCCAAGATTACACCACTGCTCTCCAGTCCAGCCTGGGCAACAGAGCAAGGCTGCATCTAAAAATAAAAAAAAAAAAAAAAAGTAGAGAGAGAGAAAGAAAATTCTGGATTCTGCAAATAAATTTTTAAAAACTTAATGCTACTGCCAAGACATGAACCTATCTTGCTATCATGTTAACAAGCGCAAGCTGTGACACTGGGTGATTATGTTTTCTTTAGAGACAGCCTTTGAGTTGGTGATAAGCTTATACACTGAAGATGCCTTGACCAGCAAAACCTGTGTATCATAAGATGCAGGGTCCTATTTTTCTGTATATTATGCACATTTGGAGTTCTCTTTTCATTTTAAGATCAGCTGACATAAGACGTAGCTTTAAATGTCAGAAGCAGGTTTGTGATACTCACAAGTTACATCCATTATAACTTCTGTTATCACTGCTACTTAAAATCATGGAATCAGTGTTGGAAATATTACCAAATACGAACTTGATAAGACTATAAGTTGACCTAAAACTCGTCCAAATGATACCAAGTGTTATTTTTAAAATAGTTACCAAATTTTCTTTCCCTCCCTCCCTCCCTCCCTCCCTTCCTTCCTCCCTTCCCTTCCCTCCCCTTCCCTCCCTCCCTCCCTCCCTCCCTTTCTCTCTCTCTCTTTCTCCCTTTCCTTCCTTCCTTCCTTCCTGCCTGCCTTCCTTCCTTCCTTCCTTCCTTCTTTCTTTCTTTCTTTCTTTCTTTCCCCTTCCTTCCTTCCTCCCTCCCTCCCTCCCTCCCTCTTTGTTTCTTTCATTTTCTTTCTTTTCTTTTCCCTTTTCTTTTCTTTTTTCTTTTCTTTCCTTCCTTCCTCCTTTCCTTGCCTTGCCTTGCCTTTGCTTTCCTTTCCTTTCCTTTCCTTGCTTTCCTTTCCTCTTTCCTCCGTCCTCCTCTTTCTTCTTTCGTTTTTAGATTGAGTTTTGCTCTTGTCATCCAGCAGGTTGGAATGCAGTGACACAACCTTGGCTCACTGCAACCTCCACCTCCTGGGTTCAAGCGATTCTTCTGCCTCAGCCTCTCCAGTAGCTGGGATTACAAGTGCCCACCACCATTTTTGTATTTTTAGTAGGGACAGGATTTTGACCTGTTGGCCAGGCTGGTCTCAAACCCCTGACCTGAGGCGATCCACCAGCCTTGGCCTCCCAAAGAGCTGGGATTACAGTGCCCGGCCAATAGTTACTAATTTTTCAAGCCACAGGAAATAAAAATTAGCTGTGTCAACGTGGATTAAGCTTAAATTTTTGTTTGAAAATGCTGATTTTTAGAAACTAAGCTTTTAAAAAGTTTGAATCATTCTGTGATCTTAAATACATCAGTTACTCATTTTGAGACATGCTGAACAATGAAAAAAATTAGGATACAGAAAGAGTTCCATCTTTTGAAGAATTAATTGATAATAGGACAGAGAAGTCAGTAGTTCAAAAATAGCAGAACTTAAATTAAAATTTCAAGTCTATTTAATTTGTTTGTTTGTTTATTTATTTTTGAGACAGAGTTTCACTCTGTTGGAGTGCAGTGGTGCGATCTGGGCTCACTGCAACCTCTGCCTCCTGGGTTCAAGTGATTTTCCTGCCTCAGCCTCCTGAGTAGCTGGGGATTACAGGCGCCCGCCAACACACTGATTTTTTATATTTTTAGTAGAGACGGAATTTCACCGTGTTGGCTAGGCTGGTCTTGAACTCTTGACCTCAGGTGATCTGCCTGCCTCGACCTTCCCAAAGTGCTGGAATTACATTCATGAGCCACCACACCGAGCCTTAATTTGTTTATTAAAAGAGAAAATGAAATCCACATCTTTTAAACCTTAATGGGGAGATCTCAGGAAAGTAGGTAAAATTTTGTAGAAAGGCAACAAGAAAACAAGGAGAATTCTAAAGCAAGAGACAGTTGGGGAACAAGCAGCAGCTTTAGATGCAGTAATTAGAGAACTGAGTTCTGCTTCACATCCCTTGTATAGACTTGTAGATATTTAGGATTTTGGAACTGGGTATATTAAGGAACAAGATATGTTAAGTATATAAGAAAAGAAATAAGGTCTTTTCTAATTGAATAATGCCTAGCATATACAAAAAAAATTACATGTTCCTTATTTTATATATATTCTTATATATATATGTTTTATATATATTATATGTATGTTTTATATGTATTATATATGTTTTATATATTATATATATATTCTTAAATATGTTTGTGTACACACACACACACACACACACACACACTTTTTTTTTTGAGACAGTGTCTAACTTTGTCACCCAGGCTGGAGTGTAGTGGTGTGATCTCAGCTCACTGCAGCCTTGACCTCCCAGGTTCAGGCGATCCTCCTGCCTTAGCCCCACAAGAGCCGGGAATACTGGTGTGTGCCAGCACGGCCCACTAATGTTTTTGCATTTTTTGTGGAGACGAGGTTTTACCATGTTGTCCAGGCTGGTTTCAAACTCCTGAGCTCAAGTGATCTGCCCACCTTGGCCTCCCAAAGTGCTGAGATTACAGGCCTGAGCCACCATGCCTGGCACTTTATTGTATTTTAATAAATGAAATGATGTGATATGGAAAAAAAAATTTCTGAATGGAGACCTGAGTTTACATCTCATCTCTGCTACTTAATTCTGAGGTTTCAGGTAGATTATTTAACCTATCTGAGTTTTCTTATCTTAAGGATAAAGATGAATTCACCTACCCTATGGGACTATTAAGGATAAAATGAAGGTCCTGTGTGAAAAACTAAATAACTGTTTCTTATTCTTGCTGCTCTTGGTTGAATTGAGTAGAAAGATCTTATGGTTAAACAGACATAATAAAATATGTTTATTTCGCTTCTAAGATGTAATATTTCTATAACTTTAGTAAGGTTGTGCTTTTAATAGTCAAAGAATAAATTATACCTTTTAAAGCTGTGATTTAAAAACTATAAAATAATGCAGTGAGAAACGGGCAAATTCAGATCATTTTATTTTACCTTGAGCAAGTAGACTGTGCTAATGCTAATGCTTTGCTTCCCCCCCAACCCTCGCCGCCCTTCTCAAAGAGAAGAGAACAGACAGTAACGGCAGAGTATATTTCGTCAACCACAACACTCGAATTACACAATGGGAAGACCCCAGAAGTCAAGGGTAAGAATAGTTACTTGTATGTATTGAATCTCTTAAAGATTGTACCTTATTTTAACAACTGAAGAAGATCAAAGTTCATATTCTTTTGCCAGAGACCTAAAACATTAATCACCTGCATACTTTGGAAAGAGAAAATTATACTATTATTTTCATCTAATGGAAAATTTGAGTTTCTTTAAAGCACAGAAAAAACCTTTGCCTCGACGTGGTGGCTCATGTCCATTATCCTGGCACTTTGGGAGGCCAAGGAGGGAGGACAGCTTGAGACCAGTAGTTCAGGACCAGCCTGAGTAATGCAGTGAAACCTGTCTCTACAAAAACATCCCCCAAAATTGGGTGTGTTAGCATGTTAGACCTGTAGTCCCAGCTACCTGGAGGACTGAGGTGGGAGGATCACTTGATCCCAGGAGGTTGAGGCTGCAGTGACCCGTGATTGTGCCAATACATTCCAACCTGGAGGACAGGTTGAGGCCTGTAAAAACCAATAGAAAAAACAAAATACTTCACTGGCATGTGAGAATATACTTATTATATATTTTAAATTACTAAGAACAGATTAGTGATTCTAAATCAGGGTTTCTTAACCTGGGATCACTGGTTAAGAATCTAGGGTATATGGCTTAGAGGGGAAAAAAATACATGCTCAGTTTCACTAGACTTTACTGGAAATTTAATATCTTCTTCCATTTTGAATGTAGGCTACTGCCATGTAGAATTAAGAATGCCTAGGACTTTGCCATCAGTAGAAGTCACAGCATGTTAAAAAATATTCTGTGGATGTTGTCGGTATCTCTGAATACTTGTTTACACACATCATTACAAGGACTTGCTAATTAATTTATTAATAAAGAGATACATATATTATCACAAGAGTTTCCCTTTGTTGCCCAGGCTGTTCTCAACTGCTGTTCTCAATTCTTGGCTTTAAGTGATCCTCCTGCCTTAGCCTTCTGACTAGCTGGGATTACAGGAATAATGTTTTGACAATTATGTATATATAATGGTTTATCTTTGTGACATTTTATAGTAGTATGCATATTAGTTTGCTAGGGTTGCCTTAACAAAGTACCGCAAAGGAGGTTGCTTCAACCACAGAAATGTGTTGTCTCACTGTTCTGGAGGCCAGAAACTTGAGATCACAGTGTCAGCAGGGCCATGCTCATTCTGAAGATACTAGAAAATTATCTGTTCCAAGTCTTTCTCCTAGCTTCTTTTAGCGCCTTGGCTTGTGACAGCATGACTCCAGTCTTCACATGGCATTCTTCCTGTCTATATGTCTATCTGTACCCAAATTTCCTGTTTATATGGATATCAGTCCTATAGGATTAGAGGCCCATAGTGCTTCAGTGTGACCTCATCTTTATACATCTGCAGTAACTCTGTGTTCAAATAAGGTCACATTCTGAGTTATGCGGGCCAGGATATAAATATGCATTTGGAGGGAGGACACAGTTCAACCCATAACAGTCTGTAATACTATCCATTTATTATACTGCCAGAGGGTTCCATTCTGCAAGGAATTTGGCAGACTGTACAGTGAGAGGGCACAGCCTTCCACAAAACTGCCCTCGTTTCAGACATCAGGCACAATATTGTCCACAGGACAACTCCAGACCAACTGCCTACAAATTTGGGGGTCCCTACCACCACTCTTAGGTCTGATCAGTTATTAGAAATACTCAGAACTCACTGAAACCTCTTACAGTCACATTTATTTTAGAGAAAGGATACAAAATAAAACCAGCAGAAGGAAGAGGTATGCAGGACAGAGTCTGGGAGGACTCTGAACACCCAGAATTGTTGTGGGACAGTACACATTGAGGTTGAGTATTGCCAACCAGGGAAGTCTCTGCTATCTAGGATTTTTTGGGTCACTTGATCCCATACTGCCCTCTTGGCTGACCTTTTGTCTATAGTCCTTTGGAGATTTGGGCGAATGCCTTTAGTCCCTAGTTCCTCCAGAAGTTGGAGCTGATGTGCCATGTCCCATAGCCTCCATCATAAATCACATTATTGACTAGTCATCAAAACCTCCCGACAAACAAAGATATTCCTAATATGCAGTTCATTCCAAAGGCCTAAAACATCACCACCCAGGAGCTAAGGGCAAAGGCCAGACCTCTCTTTTGATATAATTTCAGCACATATATTCCACAGCTCAAAAGTTTTAAGAACTTTTGTTCTGAAGGTATGGTTTAGGTTGCACTGAGCCGAGATCATGCTACTATACTCCAGCATGGGCCACAGAGTGAGACTCTGCCTCAAAAAAAAAAAAAATAAATAAAAGAAGATATTGTTTAAACTTAAAATAGCTTTTTCTTTCTACCAACAAATGACCATTTTCTTTTTAAATGGAGTTACTGCATTTACTTAAATTTATTTAGTTTTCATAAAGAAAGAATGAAGTTCATAGACAACATTTTTACTTCCTCTAGAATCTTCTAAGGATAGAATTGAAGAAGTCCCCTTTCTATAATTTGCTACCATTTTTTTGTTTCCCAAGTTTTATAGCTAAAGTTAGAATTCTGTTTTAACAACACAGATGACCTAGCTCTATGCAATTTATTTTTAAGACAACACCTTGTTACTGAGCCTATCATCTTGCAAATACAACAATGAGAAACCTCTTTTTTACATTTTTGGGTCTGTTTCATCTGACATTTGTATTTGGTTAGGTGAATACAGATTTTTTTCTGTTTTGTTTTGTTTTGAGACAGGCTCTCCTCTGTCATCCAGGCTGGAATGTAGTGACATGATCTCGGCTCGCTGTAGCCTTGACCTCCTGGGCTCAAGTAATCCTCCTGCCTCAGGCTTTTAAGTAGTTTGGACTACATGCATGGGCCTCCACACCCAGCTGTTTTGTTTTGTGGTGGTGGTTTTGGTTTTTTTGAGAAACAGGATTCCTATGTTGCCCAGACTGGTGGGAAGTTGTTGCCAAACACACGAACTGAAATACATGATAAATGATGTGCTGGCAGTATGTAGGAAATAACTTGGAAGACCTAAAGAGAATGATCAATCTGTAGTTGTAGTGAGGGCTCGCTGTTTGTGAAGCTTTTTAACCTGTCTCATTTATTCCTCATATAGTCTCATTACATAGACATTGTTATCTCTATTTTATGGACAAAGAAACTGAAGTTTAGAGAGATTAAGCAGCTTGTCTAGGGTCACAGAGCTTTCAAGGTATAAAGATAGGTATTAAGGAGGTGGCATGGAATACTTCATAAATAATCTCTTAGGCCATGTGTGATGTCTCAACCTCTGTAATCCCAGTGCTTTGGGAGGCCAAGGTAGGAGGATCACTTGCAGTCAGGAGTTCAAGTCCAGCCTGGGTAACATAATGAGACCCCGTACTATGTAAAGTTTTATAATTTAACTGAGTGTAGTGGTATACACCTGCAGTCCTAGTTACTAGGGAGGCTGAGTTGAGAGGATTACTTGAACCCAGGAGTTTGAGGCTACAGTGAGCTATAATCATGCCACTGCACTCCAGCCTGGGCAACAGAGTGAGATTCTGTCTCTTAAAAAAATCTTTTTTTGAGTTGCCTTAGTAGAAAAACAGTAGATAATATGGGACAAACAGAAAGATTTCACTTGGAGGTGTGACAGATCATGTCTTATTTAAGGAAATGCTGAGTGGCCATACACTGAAATCGTGGGATTCATGGAAGAGAGTTAGAGGTTTGGGTACAGAGATAAATCTGAAAGGGAACATTAAGGCCAGAGTATAGAGGCTGAATGAGTGCCATATGAAGAACTTTAGATCTTAATAATTGGTAGTGATGGAACAGTGATAGTACTTTACAGCAAAAGCTAATTTAATAAGATTTCTATTTTAGGAAGTTACTCTCTTAGCAGTGTCATTATCAGAGCAGGCTTGGAATGAGACCAGATGAGGAACACTAGTTAGGTGGCTGTTGAAAAAATGCAGAAGAGAAACAAAGCCAGAAAAAGGATGGTGTTGGGGATTGGAAATAGAGATGAGCATGAAGACTTCTCTTTTTTGAGAGAGTCCCATTCTGTCACCCGGCTGGGGTGCAATGGCGTGATCTCGTCTCACAGTAACCTCCACCTCCCGGGTTCAGGCAATTCTCCTGCCTCTGCCTCCTGAATAGCTGGGGTTACAGGCACACACCACTATGCCCAGCTAATTTTTTATATTTTTAGTAGAGACAAGGCTTCACCATGTTGGTCAGGCTGGTCTCAAACTCCTGACCTTGTTGTGATCCACCTGCCTTGGCCTTTCAAAGTGCTAGGATTACAGGTGTGAGCCACCATGCCTGGCTGAACATGAAGACTTCTAAGGCACAATGGTTAGAGCTTGGTTAACGAGATGTTTAAGGTGGGTCACTAGCTAATGTGGAACATAAGCCAAGTAGACTGCAGAAGACTTGAGTTGTAGTTGATGGACTTTCTGAGTTTAACTGTTTGTAGGATGTCCACATAGAGATATACAACTGAAATTACTGAACTGAATGGTTTTCTAAAATATTTCTGCTATGTTTACTGATATTTGTAGCTTCTCTACTTGATAAACAAGCAACTCTTTTTAATATTTTTGTTTATGTTTTTTTCTGGGTTTTGTAGTCAATTAAATGAAAAGCCCTTACCTGAAGGTTGGGAAATGAGATTCACAGTGGATGGAATTCCATATTTTGTGGACCACAATAGAAGAACTACCACCTATATAGATCCCCGCACAGGAAAATCTGCCTTGTAAGTTTTCTAAACATTGTAGATTAAAAGTAAAAAACTAGTCCTTCAGATTTTTGATATAAAGATTTGAATTAGCAAGGAGAGAAAGTGTTAGTATTTCTTGAGTTAGTTTGACAATAGGTTTCTGTTCAGTAAGTATTTGCATTTCCATTTCCCTCTTGGATATCTTATCCTAGAGATTTTCATATTTGTTACCGTTTGTTCACATGGCACTAAGTGAAACTTTAGAATTTATAGGTATTGTACTGCTTACCAATTAATCTCTGGTTTCTGATTTTCACCTTCTTTCATTATTTTTTGACTTTAAAAAAGCTCCCATTACTTCTCCCCCACCCCATTTCTGAGAAGTAACCTTTCAATTTGCTTATTTGCTGTATGTCTTTTTTTGTATGTGGGAAAATATATAACAAAGTTTCTTGTTTTATGTGCACATTTCATTGGCATTGAGCACATTCATATTGTTGCATATTCATTACCACCATCCATCTCCAGAATATTTTCATCATTCCATAGTGAAACTCTGTACCCTTTAAACAGTAACTTTAACAGACCTGGTAACCAGCATTCTACTTTCTTTCGCTATGAATTTGACTACTCTAGGTACCTCATATTACTGAAGTCATACAATATTTATTCTCATGTTTCTGGCTTATTTCACTAAGGTCTTGTCTTCAAGATGTATCGATGTTGTAATATCTATCAAAGTTTCATTCCTTTTTAAGGCTGAATAATATTCCAGTGTATGGATATATCACATTTTGTTTATTCACAAATATTTTCATTGCTTCCATTTTTTTTGGGGGGGGGGGAGGGTGTGGTTGTAAATAATGCTGCTGTGAACACTGGTATACAGTTATCTGCCTGAGGCTGCGTATGGTGGCTTACGCCTGTAATCCCAGCACTTTGGGAGGCTGAGCCGGGCAGATCACCTGAGGTCAGGAGTTTAAGACCAGCCTGGCCAACATGGCAAAGCTCCATCTCTACTAAAAATACAAAAATTAGATGGGCATGGTGCCAAATGCATTCCAGCCTGGGTGAGAGTGAGACCTCATCTCTTGAAAAAAAAACCCAAAACCAAATCTGTTTGAGTCCCTACTTTGATGACTTTTGTATCTATACCCAGAAGCAGGATTGCTGGATTAAATATTAATTCTGTATTTAATTTTTTTTGAAGAACTAGCATACTGTTTTTCAGAGTGTCTATGCCAGTTTACATTTCCACCAGTAGTGCAGAAGAATTCCAATTTCTGTACATTCTCATCAGCTCTCATGTTTTTTTTTCTTCTTCCTTTTTGTCTTTTTTAAATTTTTTTTTTTTATGTGTGTTTTTTTTTTCTTTTTTTTTTTTTTTTTATTTCTCTAATGATTTGTGATGTTGAATATCTTTTCATATGCTTCTTGGCCATTTGTGTATCTTTGGAGAAATGTCTCTTCAAGTCCTCTCCCCATTTTTTTTTTTTTTTTTTTTTGCAATTGAGTTTAGGTGTTTTCTGTATATTCTGGTGTTAATCCCTTATCAAAACATGATTTGCAGTTATTT
>NW_022436973.1:8812355-8860625 GCF_009761245.1 Sapajus apella | reverse complement strand
TTTTTTTTTTTTTTTGAGATGGAGTTTCACTCTTGTAGCCCAGGCTGGAGTGCAATAGCACAATCTCGGCTCACTGCAACTTCTACCTCCTGTGTTCAAGCGATTCTCCTGCCTCAGCCTTCCAAGGAAACTGGGATTGTACAGGCATGTGCCACCACGCCCAGCTAATTTTGTATTTTTAGTAGAGACCAGGTTTCTCCATGTTGGTCAGACTGGTTTCGAACTTCAGCCTCAGGTGATCCGCCCACCTCAGGCTCCCAAAGTGCTGGGATTTCAGCCATGAGCCACCGCTCCTGGCCTGTTAGGTTTTTCTTTGTCACCCGTGCCTTTGGTGTCATATCCAAGAAGTCATTGCCAAATCCAGTATCATAAAGCTTTGCCCTAAGTTTTCTTCTGAGAGTTCTTTAGTTTTAGTTCTTACATTATCTTTTGTCCATTTTGGGTTAAATTTTGTATATGGTGTTGTATAAGGGTCCAACTTCATCTTTTTGCATGTGGATGTCTGGTTTTTCCAAGCACTATTTGTTGAGAAGACTGTCCTTTCACTGTCCTTTCCCCATTGCATGGTCATGGCACCATTGTCAAAAATCATTTTACCATATATGGAAGGGATTATTTCTGGGCTCTTTATTCTATTGGTTTGTATGTCTGACTTACCAATACCACACTATAGCTTTGTAGTAAGTTTTCAAATCAGGAAGTATATGTCCTCCAACTTTGTTCTTTTTTCAATCTTTTGTCTACTCAGGGTCCTTTGAGATTCCATATGAATTTTAGGATGGATTTTTATATTTCTGCCAAAAAAAAAAAAAAAGTTCTTTGGATTTTGATAGGAGAGTTTATTGAATGTATAGATCACATTGGGGTAGCATGGTCATCTTAACAATATTAAGTTTTCCAATCCATGAATGTGGATATCATTGTGTTTAATTTATTTCAGCAGTGTTTTGTTGTTCTGAGTGTACAAGTCTTTTGCCTTCTTGGTTAATTCCTAAGTATTTTTAATTCTTTGTGATGCTTTGTAAATTGAATTTTTTAAAAAATTTTCTTTTCAAATTGTTCTTAGTATATAGAAAAGGAACTGATTATTGTGTGTTGACTTGGTGTGCTGCTACTTTGCTGAATTCATTTATTCTGGCAGGGTTTTTGGTGTGGAATATTTAGTGTTTTCTTCATAAAAGATCATAGCATCTGAAAATGGATGTTTCCTTCTTCCCAATTTGGATAACTTTTATTTTTTTCTTGCTTATTTCCTTTAGCTAGAGCTCCTAATACTGTGTTAACTGCAAGTGGCGAAAGTAGGCATTCTTGTGTTGTTCCTCATCTTAAAGAAACAACTTCTAACCACTGAATGTGATGTTTGCTGTAAGATTTTTATATATGAAGTAGTTTTTTATTATATTGAAGTAGTTTTCCACTATTTCTAGTGTTTCCTATCTCTGTTATGGACTGTTTTATCATGAAAGTGTATTGAATTTTATAAAATCCTTTTTTGGTATCAAGTCAGATGATCATGTGATTCCCCCCCCCATTCTGTTAATGTGGTATACTATGATGATTTTTCATAGGTTGAGCCATTTTTGCATTCCAGGAATAAATCCTCCTTAGTCAAAAGGATTAAAATATGCTTTTAATGTGCTGCTGAGATTTTTTTTTTTTTTTTTTGCTGATAACTTTATTATTTTTCCATCAGTGTTCATAGGGATATTGTAGTTTTTTTATAGTGTCTTTATTAGGCTTTCTTAGAGCAAAGGTGGTTCCCTATTATCTTCTAATTTTATATTTCTACACATTAAAAACTTTTATGTTTAAAACAGAAACTGGGAAATCAGACCAATTTGGTATTAATGAAATTACAGAGGTAATTTAGATATGGAAATATATTATTGATAGATATTATTCTATCATTTATTTTAGTTATAATTAAGTTTAGGTGCTTGTAATAGAAAATCCTAAAACAATAGTGGTCTATGTAAGACAGAATTGTATTTGTCCCTATCACTTAACAATAGTCCAGTGGACCTTACACCACACTACTACCATTGCTCAAAAAAGAAGTCATAATAAAAATCAGGAAAGATTTTATATTGAATAATAATAAAAACACATATCACAATTTGTGAGATTTAACTAAAGTAGTCTTCAGAGGAAAACTTTTTGTTTTAAAGAAGTAAATGAGAATATAGTAAAGATAAAATCAGTGATCTCTGCTTTTACCTTGAAATGCTAGAAAAAGGAAAGTTATTAAACCTAAAGTAAGTACAAGAAAGGCAGTAAAAGCAGAACTCAGTGAAGTGGAAAAGAAACAATGGAGTGATCAAAGCTAGAAGATGTATTTTTGGTAAATATTAATAATACTAACAACCCTTAAAAATTAAATGTGTAAAGAAAAAAAGAGGGATATCATCATATATTTTACAGACATTAAAAAAAAAGGGTATATTTCTGCGAATACACTTAACATTTTAGATCAAATGGACAAATTCCTTAAAAGTTATGTCACCAAAATGGACACAAGAAGAGACAGTAAGTCTAAATATCCCTATAGCTGATTAATCAAAAGCATAATAATTAGAGAATTTTTAAGGCATGCCCAGTGGCTCATGCCAGTAATCTCAGCACTTTGGGAGGCCAGGGTGGGCAGATCACTTGAGCTGAAGCGTTCAGGACCAGCCTGGGCAACCTGGTGAAACCCCATCTCTATAAAAAATACAGTATATTAGCTGGGTGTGGTGGTGCATGCCTGTAGTCCCAGTTACTTGGGAGAGTGAGGTGGGAGGATTGCTTGATCCCAGGAGGCTGTAGTGAACTGAGATTGCACCACTGTACTTGAGCCTGGGTGACAGAGTATGACCCTGTCTCAAAAAAAAAAAGATTTCTCATGAAGAAAATTCTGGCCTAGATGCTGTGTCACTGGTAAAGTTTATCAAACTTATAAGTAATAAATAACATCAGTCCTATTCAAATTCATTCATAAAATACAAAAGATGGGAATGTTTTCTATCTCATTTTATGAGGCTCCTGTAATATTGTTACCAAAATCAGATAGGAACAGTGTAAGAAAATTATTCACTAATATTTCTACAAACTTAGGTGTAAAAATCATTAACAAAATAATGGCAGATTAAATGCAGCTATATATAAAAATGATACTATACTATCATCAAGTGGAGTTTATCTCAGTAATAGACTAAAGGAGGCTAGGCTCAGTGGCTCATGCCTGTAATCCCAGCACTTTGGGAGGGCGAGGCAGGTGATTACCTGAAGTCAGGAGTTCAAGACCAGCCTGGCCAACATGGTGAAATCCCATCTCCACTAAAAATGCAATAATTAGCTGGGCATGGCGGTACACTCCTGTAGTCCCAGCTACTCGGGAAGCTGAGGCAGTAGAATTTCTTCAACCCAGGAGGCAGAGGTTGCAGTGAGCCAAGATCATACCACTGCACTTCTGCCTGGGTGACAGAGCGAGAGACTCCATCTCAAAAAAAAAAAAAAAAAAAAAAAAAAATAGACTAAAGGAGAAAAATTGTATGATCATTTCTGGAAAAGCTTTTGACAAAATACAATGCAAATTTATGATAAACCCTCAGCTACCTTGGAAACATTTTTAACTGAAAAAAAATTTACCAAAAGCTTACAGCCAACATCATAATTAATGATGAAATACCCTAGAAGGTCAAGAATAAGACAAGGATATCTATTTCACTCAACATTTTGTTGGTATTCCTAGCCACTGCAGTGAGATGAGAAAAAGAAATAGAGGCCAGGTACAGTGGCTCACACCTGTAATCCCAACACTTTGGGATGCCAAGGCAGGTGGATCACTGGAGGCCAAGAGTTTGAGACTAGCCTGGGCAATATGGTGAAACCCCTTCTCTACTAAAAATGTAAAAATTAGCCAGTTGTGGTGGCAGGCACCTATAATCCCAGCTACTCTGGAGGCTGAAGCAGGAGAATCACTTGAATCTCAGGGGTAGCGGTTAGCGTGAGCGCGCCACTGCACTCCAGCCTGGGAGACAGCGAGACTCCATCTCACAAAACAAAAACAAACAAAAAAGAAATACAAGGTGTATAAATTGGAAAGGAAGAAGTAAAATTGTCTTTTTTCCCCTCACACAAATAACATAATTGTGTATATAAAAAATCATAATCGGCTGGACGTGGTGGCTCATGCCTGTAGTCCCAGCACTTTGGGAGGCCGAGGCCGGCTGATTATGAGGCCAAGAGATCGAGACCATCCTGGCCAACATGGTGAAACCCCGTCTCTACTAAAAATACAAAAATTAGCTGGGCGTGGTGGCACACGCCTATAGTCCCAGCTACTCAGGAGGCTGAGGCAGGAGAATTGCTTGAACCCAGGAGACAGAGGTTGCAGTTAGCCAATATCGTACCACTGCACTCAAGCCTGGCAACAGAGCAAGACTCCATCTCAAAAAAAAAAAAAAAAAAAAAAAAAAAAACATAATCTAGAAAAAATTACTAGAACTAGTAAGTGAATTTAACAGCATCACAGAATATAAAGTCAGTGTACAGAATCAGTTGTATTTTTTTTTTTTTTTTGAGACAGAGTCTCTGTCGCCCAGGCTGGAGTGCAGTGGCGTTATCTCAGCTCACTGCAACCTCAGCCTCCCAGGTTGAAGCTATTCTCCTGCCTCAGCCTCTTGAGTAGCAGGGATTACAGGTGCACGCTACCATGCTTGGCTAATTTTTGTATTTTTAGTAGAGACAGGGTTTCACCATGTTGGTCAGGCTGGTCTCAGACTCCTGACCTGGTGATCCGCCCGCCTCAGCCTCCCAAAGTGCTGGGATTACAGGTGTGAGCCACTATGCCTGGACTTTTTTTTTTTTTTTTTTTTTTTTTATGGAGTCTGACATTGTTGCCCTTGCTGGAGTGCAGTGGCACCACCTCACTGTGGCACCATTTCCCAGATACAAGTAATTTTCCTGCCTTAGCCTCCCAGGTAGCTGGGATTAGAGGCACCTGCCACCATACCCAGCTAATTTTTATATGTATAATAGAGACAGAGTTTCACCATGGCAGACAGGCTGGTTTCAAACTCCTGACCTCTGTTGATCCACCTGCCTCAGCCTCCTAAAGTGTTGGGACTACAGGTGTGAGCCACCGCACCTGGTCAAAAAGATCCTTCTTGAAAGTCTCATATGCCACTTCCACTTAGAGACTTAAGTCATATGGCCATATAGAGAAATGTAGTCTTTATTATAGTAAGCAGTCTGCTAAGTTAAATAACAAGGAATGAATGGATGTTGGGATAGACAGCATTCTCAGATAGAATCCCTTTTACCAGCCCTCTTAGATTTGGCAGCATGTAAAAGAAAATCCTGTAATGGTAGCTTCAACAAGATCAAAGTTTTTTTGTTTTTGCTTTTTCTCTTACTTAAAATTATTCATGGGGGAATATCTCCCTAAAACTAAAGAATGGTTGTGTCAGGAATATGCTGTATTTTTGTATTTAGCTAGTAAGTGCTGAGAGAGGGTGGGATGTTTTGCTTTCCTTCAGTGTTATCTTTTACAAGCAGCTATATTTGTCCTGTTAACCTTTGTTCTTCCTCAGAGACAATGGACCTCAGATAGCCTATGTTCGGGACTTCAAAGCAAAGGTTCAGTATTTCCGGTTCTGGTGTCAGGTTAGTGTTGGAACTGTATCTCTGTACTCCCTTTCCTTTGTTTTGTTGCTTATATTACACTGTGATTGTGAAAATACTTGACTCAGAAAAACAGATAAAACAGGAAGCATTAGAACCTCTTTCCCCTATTTTTAGAGCAAATAAATAGATTTTTTTTTTTTTTTTTTTTTGTATTTTAGTAGAGATGGGGTTTCGCCATGTTGGCCAGGCTGGTCTCGAACTCCTGACCTCGTGATCTGCCTGCCTCTGCCTCCCAAAGTGCTGGGATTACAGACGTGAGCCACTGCGCCAGAACAAATAAATAAATTTATCAGTTAGATCATTTGTGACTTTGGTTGTTCAGAAAATTAAACCTCATGTAATCCCAGCACTTTGGGAGGCTGAGGTGGGCAGATTACTCAAGCTCAGGAGTTCAGGACTAATCTGGGCAACATAGTGAGGCCTTATCTGTCTTTTTTTTTTTTTTTTTTTTTTTTTAAGAAGAAAATTAAACTTGAAACCATTTGAACAAACACTGTCACTTTTTCCTCAGTACCCATTACTTTCAGATTGCAGAAATCTTCAAATATAAGTTAAAGCATTTTCTGATATAATTGTAACCAGCTACTTTATTTTTATTTATTTGTTATTTTTCTGTCACCCAGGCTCCTGGAGTGCATTGGTGCCATCATGACTCATTGCAGCCTTGACCTCCTGGGCTCAAGTGATTCTCTTGCCTCAACCTTCTCATTAGCTGACACTACAGACATACTTCAACATACTCCGCTAATTTTTAGTAGAGACAGGTTCCCCCTGTGTTACCCAGGCTGGTTTTGAACTCGTGGACTCAAATGATCCTTCTGCCTCATCTTCCCAAAGTGCTGATTACAGACGTGAGCCAGCATGTCTGGATACCAGCCATTTTTATATCTAGCATTGATATAAATGACTTTGATAGATATATACGTGTTCATATATACATGAACATGTCCATACATAGATGTAATATTCAGTGTTTTTTTTCAGATGTGATCAACTATTTCTGATGTATAGATATTTACTGGAATTAATGATTTTTTATGTGTTCTAAATCAAATGAGTGTCCTAGTCAAAGATACTATGATGAATATTTTTATACTTGAAACTCTTGTAATTAACTGGACCCATGGAAGCAAGAAGAATCTGGATTAACTGTTTGAAATTAAGTAAAGATTTATTTGGGCCAGGTATGGTGGCTCATGCCTGTAATCCCAGCACTTTGGGAGGCCGAGGCAGGCGGATCACGAGGTCAAGAGTTCAAGACCATCTTGGCCAACATGGTGAAACTCCGTCTCTACTAAAAATACAAAAATTAGCCAGGTATGGTGGCATGTGCCTATAATCCCAGCTACTTGGGAGGCTGAGGCAGGAGAATCGCTTGAACCGGGGAGGCAGAAGTTGCAGTGAGCTGAGATTTCACCACTGCACTCCAGCCTGGGCGATAGAGCAAGACTCCGTCTCAAAAAAAAAAGAAAAAAGAAAAACCACAATATTGATCTCATATAAACATTGGTTACTTAATAATGTGTCAAATAATTTTTTTTTTTTTTTTTTTTTTTTTTTTTGAGATGGAGTCTTGCTCTGTTGCCCAGGCTGGAGTGCAGTGACACAATCTCAGCTCACTGTAACCTCCACCTCCCAGGTTCAAGCGATTCTTCTGCCTCAGCCTCCCGAGTAGCTGTGATTACAGGCACACACCACAATGCCTGGCTACTTTTTGTAATTTTAGTAGAGGTGGAGTTTCATCGTGTTGGCCAGGTTGGTCTCAATCTCTTGACCTCGTGATCTGCCAGCCTCGGTCTCTCAAAGTGCTGAGATTAGAGTTGTGATCCGCTGCACCTGGCCCCATTTTCATATGTTAATCTCTAATTAGCATGAATACTCAGATCCATTGGTAAATGTTATTGAATATAAATTTATATATCCATAGTCACATTGTTTCTGTAAGCATAGATAAAAGTAAATAAAACTTTGCCGTTTTGATTTTTTGATAGGCTGATTTAATGGTGAGAGTTGACTTAAGTCATTCTTCTGTTTCAGCAACTGGCCATGCCACAGCACATAAAGATTACAGTGACAAGAAAAACATTGTTTGAGGATTCCTTTCAACAGGTATTGTTTCATTCACTCAATAATTTTCCCCCTTGCTGCTACCCTAGGACCAGCTTCTGGTGCTGACAGTTTAATCTGAACAGTTTGGAACTTCTTGAGTTGAAGTCCTTGAAGTTTTCAAGTGTGATCTCATTGCCAGTCCCCTTACGGCTTAAGAGGTTGTGTGTGTGTTTATGTGTTTCAGGTTTCCATTTATAAACTGGTATTTGATTTGAAATAAATGCACAGGTAAGATAATAGGTTTTTGGTAGCCAAAGGTCTGGAAATACCCATATGAACATTAACAGATGTGTAGAAAGTAGAGGGGAAGACTTTTTGTTTTTTAGCTTCAGTATTACTTGGATTTTTATAATAAGCACAATTAAATTTGTTTTTTTTTTTTCTTTTTTTTTTTTTTGAGACGGAGTTTTGCTCTTGTTACCCAGGCTGGAGTGCAATGGCGCGATCTCGGCTCACCGCAACCTCCGCCTCCCGGGTTCAGGCAATTCTCCTGCCCCAGCCTCCTGAGTCGCTGGGATTACAGGCACGCGCCACTATGCCCAGCTAATTTTTTGTATTTTTAGTAGAGACGGGGTTTCACCATGTTGACCAGGATGGTCTCGATCTCTTGACCTCGTGATCCACCCACCTCGGCCTCCCACAGTGCTGGGATTACAGGCTTGAGCCACCGTGCCCGGCCAAATTTGTTTTTTTATACAGGAAAGAAAGTCTGGTCATTGTTGACAGTATCTAAAAAAGATAGGAGTTTCCAGAAGTAGTCAGTGGATCTTTTCACACAACTTCAGAACTTAATTTACTCACCAGGCATGGTGGCTCACGCCTGTAATCCTAACACTTTGGGAGACTAAGGCGGGTGGATCACGTGAGGTCAGGAGTTCGAGACCAGCCTGGCCAACATAGTGAAACCTCATCTCTATTAAAAATTTAAAAATTAGCTGGGTATGGTGGCAGGTGCCTATAATCCCAGCTACTCAGGAGAATCACCTGAATCTGGGAGGAGGAAGTTGCAGTGACCTGAGATCACGTCATCGCATTCCAGCCTGGGCAAGGAACGAAACTCCGTATCAATTAAAAAAAAAAAAAAAAAAGATGAGTTAATTTACTTTTATCTTGCAGATATCACTAATAACCTACTGCAACTAATGTTAAAGTGAATGTGTTATATAGAAGATTAAAATAACTGAAAAAATCTCTTAAAATGAAAACATCTGGTTAGTCCTTATTTTATAGCCAGATGCGGAAGTGATTCTTTATTTTCAGACACCAGTGATATTGCAGCAACTACAGCTTTAGGAAGTATGAAACTGAATGCAAAGGGAAAACAGGTTGAGATAGTTGATAGTAGCTAGGTGCTTGCTTTCAGAATCAGTTTTGTTCATTTCCTAATAGAACTTCAATTATTGACATTAAAGGAAAAAGCCAGTTGGCATCCTGCTATGTAGGTGCAGAAAATGTTTTAGTGGGAACTGGAGCTATACTGAGGCCACTTAGAGAATTATGAGTCATCTCCCTGATCTAAGTATCAAAGGCCATTCCCCACCCTAGTCCTTGCCCATTTCTAATTTTTATGTTCATAACTATCCTATTATCACTCTGTTGGATGAGTTTCTTGAAACAACTTGCTGGTACCAGTACTGGAAAGTTGCAAAACATGTTAAACTGTTCCTTTATCTTTTGACTTTGAAACCTAAAGTATTTTGTAGAATAACAGACTAGATGGTGCTAAAGCAGTTATTTAAAATTGTCACCCTAGATTTGACATCCATCAAATAACGGGGTAAGAAAAACATAAGAACAGTTTAATTGCTTAAAAGTAACAAAACTAATTGCAAAATTAGCATTAGCATCAGATTTTCTTTGGATAGCTGTTGGATAAAATTGCTCTGGATGGTGTTTCATCTGTTAACATAACACAACTGGTTATGGGGGAAAACACAGGAGAAAACAATGTTTTTTCCTTCATATTAGGCATTTGTTAAAAGGAATTATTTAAATATAGTTTTTGCCTTGTAACATTTCTCATTTGGGTTGCTATATACCTAGCCTATACTATTTGTAGAATACTTGGCATAAACATATACACATATCATAAGCATAGAATTTTTTGTTACATGTGGGACTTTTTGGCTTGAGTGGGATGTGAATTTATAAATGTGATAGTTTTATGGGGGAACTGAGAGAACCTTGGCATAAACAGGTTACTTACTGATCCTCTCTGGATATTTATATGTGAGAATTCATTCTTTTTTTTCTCCCCCCCATCCCCAAGAATTCATTCTTATCACTTGATAAAGTATAGGCATTATATCAACTTCTCCCTTTCCAGGTTCTTATGTATTTTTTTCCTAAGAGTAATTGATATATGCAGTGCTATACACATACAATTTTGGTCAAATTATTAGTTTTACATGGCAGGAAACCAAATGACATATTCGTTGTAGCTCAGTAATGGTACTGTCCTTCAAATACGAAGATGATCCTGCATTGGAACTGAATCATTTTCTGAGTGAAAAAAAATAATTAAAATGATCCTATTAACCACCTATAGTGGGACACAAAATTTGAGTAGTTTTTCTAGGTATTTATAGGTTGCCACTGAGAATGAGTTTCCAGAGTTAACTGGGTCTCTCTACAGCCACTGGTTTTCATTTCTCGGTTAGCCAGTTAGCTGTTATGTATACGTTTGGCTGTTAATCAAAATCAAACCTAATAACCAAACCAGAAAAACTCCACCTAACCTCTGACCATGCCCATCTGTGTTGTAAGTAATTGATATAAGCAACATGGTAAGTCAATAGTAGCATCATTAAAAATAAAATCACGGCCAGGCACGGTGGCTCATGCCTGTAATCTCAGCACTTTCAGAGGCCGAGGTGGGCTGATCTTCTGAGGTCAGGAGTTCGAGACAACCTTGGCCAACGTGGAGAAAACCCGTCTCTACTAAAAATACAAAATTAGCTGGGTGTGGTGGCGCATGCCTGTAGTTCTATCTACTCGGGAGGCTGAGGCAAGAGAATGGCTTGAACCCAGGAGGCGGAGGTTGCAGTGAGCTGAGATCATGCCATTGTACTTCAGCCTGGGCAACAAGAACGAGACTCTGTCTCAAAAATAAATAAATAAATAAAATCACGCGTATAAAGTATATAAAAATATAGATGTGTATAATAAAGAAAATATTATTAAACATTACTATAATGTATTTTCTGTATGTGTGATTTTGACTAGACCATGAACACCTTTCTATGTCATGGGAGATTTAAATTACCTACAATGAAGGAGTTGTCAAACTTAGAAGTGGTAGACAATGTTTCAATAGCTTTTTTCACCAATTATCTTACTTTATTGTTTTTTAGATAATGAGCTTCAGTCCCCAAGATCTGCGAAGACGTTTGTGGGTGATTTTTCCAGGAGAAGAAGGTTTAGATTATGGAGGTGTAGCAAGGTAGTGATAATATGAATACTCAGAACTTAGTTCCTTTCCTCCAAAGGTACCATTACACTTTGCTTGCAAGTATTATTTTCTCACTATTATATTTTAGGAAAATGAAATATATCAAATTATACCTTTATTATGCTGTAGCTACAGAATTTCAAAAAACATTTAATTCAGCACTTTCTGTGTCATATACAGGTGATTTATTTCACCCACATCACCCATTTAATCTTCAGGGTAACCTTGTGAGGTAGAATTTTACAGGATAACAAAGAGGCTTAGAGACTCACCTAAGGCACATAATAAGTTGTAGAGCCTGGATACAATCTTTGTATCATCTAACCAGTAACCATTGTTCAGTCTACCACCTCTCATGTCTGTTCCACAGAAAACCCAAGGCCTTATAGAGATCAGGTAATTTCCCCCGCCACAGATTACTGATACAGGTAATAGTTACTCAGTTTGCAACTGAGATTAGTATATTTGTCATGAAAATATAGAAGGCTGTAGGAAATAGGAGTTGAAAGTCTTAATTCTGCTTTCTTCATATTGGAGCTTGGAGTCAGTCCCTAGAAGATAGTCTGAAGTGAGAACTGCTTTGCTTATTCCGTAATAATATATCACACCAGCTTAAAAATTTGCCTAGAGATGGCATTGTGCAAAAGTAAAGAAAAAAAAAGAGATGGCATTGTGCAAAGACAAGGACTTTGGGATCAAGACTGGATTTGAATCTTTCTTCTGCTTCCAGTAGTGTGACGTTGGGCAAATATTTTCATCTGTAAGATAAGAATAGTAATATCTACATTTCTAGGATTATTGTGAAGTATAGAAATATTGTTTATTAATGACCTAGTTCAGAGTCTGTGTCTTTGCGTACTCACTAACTGGGGCTGACATTTTATTTCAGTAATTCTTATTTATATTGTGTTTCTGAGTTCAGATAAAATGATTTCAATTTAATGATTTATAGATAAATAATAAATATGAGTAGAAACGTAATTTTGTGTAAGTTAAAGGCAGTTCAAGAGGAGAAAAATAATTCATTCTTAAAAAGAAAATCAACTGGCAATATTAAAGTATATCATGAGATATACTTATCATAAGAGGCATGAACTAACAGGAAAAGAGATCCAGATTACAAGCTGATGCCACATGTATTGCCCTAGATCACCCATATTACGTAGTTTTAGTAACCATAATCTTATGTTAATATTGGTTCATATTTTCACGGTTTTTCACTTATAGTCTCTCAGAGCATTTTCTAATATTTGAGTGGCTGTAATTAAGTGCTTTACTGCCTCTGTGAAATTGGAAGATTCTTCATAATCATTTAATGTGTAGGGAGTAGTGGCACTTGATGGGGATTATTATGGGACTTAGATGACATATTAGATTGAATTCAGCTACTCTACTGACATGGGTCAATAGTGAATTTTAATTTTGCCTATGAATAGTATTTCATTTATTCTATGACTAATATTTTCATGTTATAATATCTGAAATTAAGATGTATTGCAGTTAAAGTTGGGAAAAAACTATTTAGCGGTTCATCACATAAAGGTGTAATGATGTCTTAGATTCTTTGAAATGTAGAAAGTTGTATGCTACCATCCCTGTAAAATAGATGTGAGTTTGAACAGAAGCAATAAAAATCAACATGAGATTAGAAAACTGTCATTAGCTGTGGGGTATAGAACCCTGAGAACTTTATAGCACTGTTCTTTGATTTGTTGGCATAGTAACCTACAAGATTTTTCATCGTAAATTTTCTTTTGATTTCAGAGAATGGTTCTTTCTTTTGTCACATGAAGTATTGAACCCAATGTATTGCCTGTTCGAATATGCAGGGAAGGATAACTACTGCTTGCAGATAAACCCTGCTTCTTACATCAATCCAGACCACCTGAAATATTTTCGTTTTATTGGCAGGTTTATTGCCATGGTAAGTGCAGGTCAAGAATTATGTTTACTTTGCTTATTCAGCAATACTAAATTTTCTTGTAGGTACCATAACAGATCATACAGGTTAAAGGGAAGTGTTTCTTGGTTTTGTTTTATTTTTTGTTTTTGAGTCATAGTCCTGTTCTGTCGCCCAGGCTGGAGTGCAGTGGCACGATCTCCACTAACTATAACCCCTGCCTCCTTGGCTAGCCTCCTGAGTACCTGGGATTACAGGTGTGCACCACATGCCTGGCTGATTTTTGTATTTTTAGTAGAGAAAGAGTTTCACCATTTTAGCCAGGCTGGTATTGAACTCCTGACCTCAGGTGATCCACTGCCTCAGCCTTCCAAAGTGCTGGGATTACAGGTATGAGCCACTGTGCCCCACCAGGGAAGCATTTATAAATGAAGAATTCATCTAACGTATTGAAATAAAATGATTATTGTACAATTATTGTAAGTGGTCTTGTTTCCTTTTTTTATAGGCTCTGTTCCATGGGAAATTCATAGACACAGGTTTTTCTTTACCATTCTATAAGCGTATCTTGAACAAACCAGTTGGACTCAAGGATTTAGAATCTATTGATCCAGAATTTTACAATTCTCTCATCTGGGTTAAGTAAGTTTCTTTTTCCATGTAATTTATTAAAATATAGTTTATATGCGTTCCATGTGGTATTGGTAACTTAAACTGTAAGCACATAATTGGTTTACATTTAAATGATCTGTATATCAAACCTGTGTTTTTATTCAACATGATAAATTTTACAAAAATATACCCTAAATCTTTGGCAATAATATGTTGACCTTAGAACAGAATCTTCCATTTTCTTCATATTTTAATGTTACAGCTTAATATTAATGTTATTAATTATTTAAGAACATGGGCCTTTAGTTAAAAACTTATAAATTATGATTGAATTGGTGGATATAACACATAGTGCTAATTTCATTTGTGCAGAGAAAACAATATTGAGGAATGTGGTCTGGAAATGTACTTCTCCGTTGACAAAGAAATTCTGGGTGAAATTAAGAGTCATGATCTGAAACCTAATGGTGGCAATATTCTTGTAACAGAAGAAAATAAAGAGGAATACATCAGGTGAGAGTGCTCCTTTTCACATTTCACTTTTTGTTGAACTACAGCACGTTAATAATTGCTTACTAATATCTACAAAAATAATATTTATCTCCCTACTAATCATTATCCTATGTAGGCAGTCATTTTTCATTTCTAAAAAGAGTCTTTTAAAGTGTTTTTAAAGGAGTTTGAAGGATAAAAGTCATCCAGGGTCACTCTTGTAAACATCAGTTCTGTAAGCACTATACTGTATAACAAGTCATTTAAAATAATCTCATATATTAAGATATTTTCACAGGGAATATTGTAAGATATATTAGTCCACTTTCCTGCTGCTGATAAAGACATACCCAAGACTGGGCAATTTACAAAAGAAACATGTTTAATGGACTTACACTTCCACATGGCAGGCCTCACAATCATGGTGGGAGGCAAGGAGGGGCAAGTCACATCTTACATGGATGGCAGCAGGCAAAGAGCTTGTGCAGGGAAACTGCTGTTTTTAAAACATCATCATTGGCTGGGCATGGTAGTTTGCACCTGTAATCCCAGCACTTTGGGAGGCTGAGGCAGGAGAATTGCTTGAACCTGGGAGGCAGAGATTGCAGTGAGCTGAGATTGTGCCAGTGCACTCTAGCCTGGTGACAGAGCGAGACGCCATCTCAAAAAAAAAACAACAAAAAATACCTCATCATGAGATCTTGTGTGAGACTTACTATTACAAGAACAGCATGGGAAAAACCCACCCCCATGATTCAGTTACTTCCCACTGGGTCTCTCTCATAACACATGGGAATTGTTAGAGCTACAAGATGAGTTGTACTTTGTCCTAGCAGAGGTTCTCCATGAGGGCCCCGCCCCTACAGCAGAATTTTGTTTGAGCATCCAAGCATTTCCATACATTTTCTGAAATCTAAGCAGAGGTTCCCAAACGTCATTTCTTGCCTTCTGTGCACCTGGAGGCTCAACACCATGTGGAAGCTGCCAGGGCTTGGGTCTTCCACTCTCTGAAGCAACAGCCTGAGCTGTACCTTGTCCTCTATTAGTCATGCTGGAGCAGCTGGGACGTAGGGCACCAAGTCCCTAGACTGCACACAGCATGGGGACCCTGGGCCAAGCCCACAAAACCATTTTTTACTCATAGGCCTATGGGCCTGTGATGGGAGGGGCTTCCATGAAGACCTCTAACATGCCCTGGAGACATTTTCCCCATTGTCTTGGGGATTAACATTTGGCTCCTCATTACTTATGCAAATTTCTATAGCCAGCTTGAATTTCTCATCAGAAAATAAGATTTTCTTTTCTATTGCATTGTCAGACTGCTCTACTTCCCTTATAAAACTGAATGCCTTTAACAGCACCCAAGTCTCCTGCTGAATGTTTTACTACTTAGGAATTTATTCTGCCAGATACCGTAAATCATCTCTCTTAAGTTCAAAGTTCCACCAATCTCTAGGGCAGAGGCAAAATGCCTCAGTCTCTTTACTAAAACATATCGAGTCACCTTTGCTTCGTTTCCCAAAAAGTTTATTTCCATCTGAGACCACCTCAGCCTGGACTTTATTGTCCATATCGCTATCAGCATTTTGGCCAAAGTCATTCAGCAAGACTCTAGAAGTTCCAAACTTTCCCACATTTTCCTGTCTTATTCTGAGCCCTTCAAACTGTTCCAGTGTCTGCCTGTTACCCAGTTTAAAGTTGCTTCCACATTTTCAGCATCTTCAGCATCACCCCACTCCTGGTAACAATTTACTGTTTTCACACTGCTGATAAAACATACCTGAGAGTGGACAATTTACCAAAGAAACTGTAATGGACTTACAGTTCCACATGGCTAGGGGGCCTCACAATCATGGCAGAAGGCAAAGAGGAGCAAGTCGTATCTTACGTGAATGGCAGCAGGCAAAGAGAGAGCTTGTGCAGGGAAACTTACATTTTAAAACCATGAGATCTTGCGAGACCTATACTGAGAACAACATGGGAAAGACCCACCCCCATGATTCAGTTATCTCCGACTGGCTCTTTCCTACAGCACATGGGAATTATGGGAACTACAAGATGAGATTTGGGTGGGGACACAGAGCAAATCCATATCATAAGGTTGCGTAAAATTTAAAACTAAAATGATGTTTTCTAATTCTTTTTTTTTTTTTTTGAGACAGAGTTTTGCTCTTGTTACCTGGGCTGGAGTGCAATGGCGCGATCTCGGCTCACCACAACCTCCGCCTCCTGGGTTCAGGCAATTCTCCTGACTCAGCCTCCTGAGTAGCTGGGATTACAGGCACGCGCCACCATGCCCAGCTAATTTTTTGTAGTTTTAGTAGAGACAGGGTTTCACCTTGTTGATCAGGATGGTCTCGATCTCTTGACTTCGTGATCCACCCGCCTCGGCCTCCCAAAGTGCTGGGATTACAGGCGTGAGCCACCGCGCCCGGCCCTGATGTTTTCTAATTCTAATTCTTTCTATTGGTTCATAATTCTAGTCTCAAGAGCTAATAGTTCATTCTCATACCTTCTCAACAGCAATGTCTTTCTAATCAGAGTTAAAGTTAGCATATGTACTTCTTAAGTTCTAGTTTCTGGGTTTCTTACCTGGATTTTCCCTCCATAATTGAAAGTACACTGTTAGGCCGGGCGCGGTGGCTCAAGCCTGTAATCCCAGCACTATGGGAGGCCGAGGCGGGTGGATCACGAGGTCAAGAGATCGAGACCATCCTGGTCAACATGGTGAAACCCCGTCTCTACTAAAACTACAAAAAATTAGCTGGGCATGGTGGTGCTTGCCTGTAATCCCAGCTACTCAGGAGGCTGAGGCAGGAGAATTGCCTGAACCGAGGAGGCGGAGGTTGTGGTGAGCCGAGATCGCGCCATTGCACTCCAACCTGGGTAACATGAGTGAAACTCCATCTCAAAAAAAAAAAAAAAAAGAAAGAAAGTACACTGTTTAACACAGTGAATAGTCATTATTTGTTGGTAAACATTCTATCCTTTTAAAAGTTTGTTTTGAAATATCCTTTTAAAATGTAACCAGTTAATTTGTTTTTGTCATTTTCCAGTTTTGTTATAATGTGTCTAGATTTTCTTATGACATATATAATATTCCATAGAGGTAATGATTGAAGATTCCAGGTAAACAAGAGATGTACTAATAGTACTCGTTCCTCAATAGTTTCGTTGTTGGCAATATAACATTTTAAGATAATGGGCAGCTAAAAAGGTTTTTACTATCCACTTCAATAATGGTTTGCTTAAAATTTCAGAGTTTGGGTTTTTTTTTGTTTTTTTTTGAGACGGAGTTTCACTCTTGTTACCCAGGCTGGAGTGCAATGGCGCGATCTCGGCTCACCGCAACCTCCGTCTCCTGGGTTCAGGCAATTCTCCTGCCTCATCCTCCTGAGTAGCTGGCATTACAGGCATGCGCCACCATGCTCAGCTAATTTTTTGTATTTTTAATAGAGACGGGGTTTCACCGTGTTGACCAGGATGGTCTCGATCTCTTGACCTCATGATCCACCCGCCTTGTCCTCCCAAAGTGCTGGGATTACAGGCTTAAGCCACCGCACCCGGCTGAGTTTGGGGTTTTTTAAGTATTTTTTTAAGAAGTATAATTTACTTGGAGTAAAATGCACTGATCTTAAGTGTATAAGGTGAATTGACAAATATATATATCAGCCCAAATGTGAGCATTTTATGGATAGAAGTTGTGCTAGATCATTCATTTAAATACCAGTTCTGTAAACACTATTTCATATAGCACCATGTCCATGTAAACATCACCCAAATCAAATTGTGGAACTTTTTTTTTTTTTTTTCTATTCTGGACCCCATAAGGGGGCAATACACACCTCCCTTCTCCCAGTCTCTGAGGTGGGTAACCATTTCTGTTTAGTTCTATTTCTATAACTGTTTTTGATTTTAAACTTCCTAAAGTGGAATCATGGAGTATGTACTCTTATATCTGGCATTTAGTGTCTGATTTTTTTCTTTTATATGGTGTTTGTGAGATTCAGCTGTATTGTTTGTATCAGTATTTTATTTCTTTTTATTGCTAAGAAATATTCCATGTTGTGTATATCTCAAAATTTGTTTATCCATTCTCTTGGTGATAAATGTTTTACTGTTTCCCAATCTGGGACTATTCTAAGTAAAGCTGCTATGAAAATTTTTTGGAGTCTTTTTGTGGACATATTTTTCTTGAGTAAATACCTAGGAGTGAAATCACTGGGAAGGTGTGTAACTTCATTCGAAACTGCCAGTTTCCCAAAGTATTTATGCCATTTTGCAGTCCTATTAGCGATATTTGAGAGTTGTCTCATGTTCTTGCCAGTTCAGTATTATCAGTAATATCTCATGGTTTTAATTCCCATTTCTTCCTTCACCAATAATGTTGAGTGTGTTTTTCTGTGCATATTGATCATTTGTAGCCTTCCATGATGTGTGTATCCAAATCTTTTGTCCGATCCAAAATTGGGTTGTCTTTTTATTATTGATTGTAGGAGTTCTTAAATACTTCAGATCATTGATTTTAGAAACTTTTCTCTTTCCCTTCTTCCTTCCCTTGTTCCCTTCCTCTTCTTAGATTTTCTTATGATAGTTCTAGATTTCTTTATTTTTTGACAGGATCTTGCTCTATTGCCAAGGCTGAAGTACAGTGACACAATCAGAGCTCACTGCAGTCATAAACACCTGGGATCAACGGATCCCCCTGCCTTGTCCTCCCGAGTAGCTGGGACTGTAGGTACAAACCACTGTGCCCAGCTAATTTTTTGGTTATTTTTATTTTTGTAGGGATGTGATCTTGCTGATTTGCACAGGCTGGTCTCAAACTCCTTGCCTCAAGCTATCCTCCCACCTTCTATTTTCTAATATAAGCATTTAAAACTGCAAATTTCCAACTAAGTATTTCTTTAGCTGTATCTCACAATTTTTTCTTTTTGAGATAGAGTCTCACTCTGTTCTCTAGGTTGGAGTGTGTAGTGGTACAGTCATGGCTCATTGTAGCCTCAACTTCCTGAGCTCCAGCTGTCCTCCCACCTCAGCCTCCCAAGTAGCTGGAACCACAGGCATGTGCTATCACGCCTGGCTAACTTACTTATTTTTTTATTGTAGGAGATGGGTCTCACTATATTGCCCAGGCTGGTCTGAAACTCCTGGATTCAAGCAGTCTTCCCACCTTTGTCTCCCAAAGTGCTGGAATTACAGGCATGAGCCACTCCATCCAGACCACAATTTTTTTTTTTTTTTGAGATGGAGTCTTGCTCTGTTGCCCAGGCTGGAGTGCAGTGACGAGATCTTGGCTCACTACAACCTCCACCTCCTGGATTCAGGTGATTCTCCTGTCTCAGCCTCCTGAGTAGCTAGGATTTCAGACACCCACCACCACGTCTGGATAATTTTTGTATTTTTAGTAGAGACGGGGTTTCGCCATGTTGGCCAGACCAGTCTGGAATTCTTAACCTCAGGTTGATCTGCCCACCTGATCCCAAAGGTGATCCCAAAGTGCCTGGATTACAGGCATGAGCCACTGCTCCTGGCCACAAATTTTGGAATGTTGTGTTTTTCACCATTATATTTTCTTATTTTTATTTTCTATTTTTATTTTTTTGAGACAGGGTCTTACTTTGTCACCCAGGCTGGAGTGCAGTAGCAAAATCTCGGCTCACTGCAGCCTCCACTTCTGGAAGTTCAAGCAATCCTCTGGCCTCAGCCCCCCAAGCAGCTGGTACTATATAGGCATATACTACCACACCCACATGGCAAGAGAGGGTTTCACCATGTTGCTCAGGCTGATATTGAACAACTTTGCTCAAGGGATCCACCACCTCAGCCTCCCAAAGTGCTGGGATTATAGATGTCAGCCACCACACCCAGCTACTGTCATTGTATTTAAAAGTGTTTCTTAGGTCTTACTATTTTTATTCTGTCTGATAATCTCTACTTTATAATTGAAGTGTTCACTACATTTATGTTTAATTTTATTACTGATTTAGTTGGACTTTTGTCTAACCACTGCTATTTGTTTTGCTATTTATTTTGACTTTCTCTTTGTTTTTCCCAACTTTCTTTGTTCTTCCTTGCCTTTGAATTAATAAGGTAATTTTTACCTTTCTTTTTTATCTTTTCTATACCTCTTTGTTTGACTATAGTGGAGACTCTAATGATTAATATTCATCTAACATCCCTATTGACCCAAAACACTACTTATACAATATAAGAAGCTCATAATAATATAATTCCATTTTCCTCACTCCAGCTGTTTGTGCTGTTGTTGTCATGTATTATTTATACCTGTTATAAATATCATAATACTTTATTACTGCTATTCTTTAATTTTTAACTGTTTTCAAAATAATCTTATATTTACTCACATTACTATTTCTGGTTCTCCTTATTTCCTCAGATTCATTTTTTTAAATCTGAGATCATTTCCCTTTGGCTTTAAAAAAAACCTTTCTTTACCATTTCACTTAGTATGCGTCTCCTGGCAATACATTTTCTCAGCTTTTATATGAAAATATCTTTATTTCACCTTCATTTTCTAAAGGGTATTGTCACTAGATTTAGAATTCTAGGTTGATAAAATAATGATGCAGTCATATTTTTATAATTACCTTCTTTAAAAAAAATCCTCATGTTGTAGAGACATATACTGAAGTATTTTTTCAAAATGAAATTATATGGGCCGATCACAGTGGCTCACACCTGTAATCTCAGCACTTTGGTAGAAGGCACATGGTAAAACCCCCATCTCTTATAAAAATACAAAAATTAGCCGGGCATAGTGGTGCACACCTGTAATGCCAGCTATTCGGGAGGCTGATGCAGAAGAACCACTTGGAGCTGGGTGGCAGAGGCTGCAGTGAGCCCAGATTGTGTCACTGCACTCCAGCCTAGGCAACAGAGTGAGACCGTCTCAAAAAACAAAAACAAAACAAAAGAAAAATAAATTATATGGCTTGGCCATGGTGTCACACACTTGTAATCGCAGCACTTTGGGATCCCGGCTGCACCAAGAAGATCCCTTAAGTCCAGGTCTTTAAAACCAGCCTGGGCAACACAGAGAGACCCCATCTCTACTAACAAAACCAAAAATTAGCCAGGCATGGTATTACACATCTATATTCCCAGCTGCTCCAGAGGACGAGGCAGGAGGATTACTTGACCCCAGGAAGTTGAGAGTGCAGTGAGCCAAGATTGTGCCACTGTTCTTCAGCTCGGGTGAAACCTCATCTCAAATAAATGAAAAAAAAAAAAAAAAAAAAAAAAAGAAATGAAATTATATGATATCTAGGGCATGAGTAGGGGTATAGATGAAATAGATGGGCATTGTGATGAAGCTTGGATATATGTACAGGGGGCTCATTATGTTCTACTTTTGAATATATTTTAAGTGCTTGATAATTTTTTAAAATTTATTTTTATACTCAGAATTTAAAGGTAAGATCTAAACTTCCTGATAGGTTTTTTATATTTGTTTGCTAGAATGGTAGCTGAATGGAGGTTGTCTCGAGGTGTTGAAGAACAGACACAAGCTTTCTTTGAGGGCTTTAATGAAATTCTTCCCCAGCAATATTTGCAATACTTTGATGCAAAGGAATTAGAGGTAATGAATTTTTCTTCATTTTCCTGTACCATGCTAGTAAATAATGCCTTCAGTTTTCTGCTTTTAACTCACTTTCTCATCATTCCAGTTGCTGTAATATTTTTTATACTGGCAAAATGCTTTGAGACATCTGCAGTGTCTCAAAAATTACAAGAAAATTATGATTTATTCAAAGATAAAACAATAGTATACCCCCCCAAAAGTACAAATAGTAGGGCTTCTCTACAACTGACTGACTTACTTCCCTGAATATGTATATATATGACATCGTGCATGGAACCTTGCCTTTCTGAGTAATGTAGATAAAATTCTTGATGTATAGATGATAAGTCAAAGCCTACTCATTGTTTTTCTAAAGGTTTACTTAATCTTAGTCTTTTCTTATCTATGTATAGCTGTTTTTTTAGGATTACCTAAGAAAACAATTTGTCTTTTTCATCCCTAAAGGTCCTTTTATGTGGAATGCAAGAGATTGATTTGAATGACTGGCAAAGACATGCCATCTACCGTCATTATACGAGGACCAGCAAACAAATCATGTGGTTTTGGCAGGTGTGCTTTTAAATTTATTCCTATTAGTTGACACAGCATAATTTTTTAGAATTTGCTTACCACATGTGGAAATGAGTCACAGGTCAAAATGTACCAGTGTATATAGACCCTTCGGTCCATCCTGTACATTATAATAAATGGATACAGATTATAATAGCATCCTTTTAAGACTATAGCCAAGTAAGCCACACATAACTTGCGTCTTTGTCCAGAGTAGAGTGTAAGACAATTCCAGATGATAAATTTGATTTAAATGATTTTGGGTTTTTTTTTTTGCTTTTTGATTTTGGAGTTTTATAGGACTGTCTATAGCATGGTTTTTATCACTTATACTTCGTTAGTTATTATGTTCAGAAAACAAAATTTAAGAAACCTGGTTTAGAATCATAATGGTTTCTGGCCGGGCACAGTGGCTCACGCCTGTAATCCCAGCACTTTGGGAGGCCGAGGCGGGTGGATCACGAGGTCAAGAGATCGAGACCATCCTGGTCAACATGGTGAAACCCGTCTCTACTAAAAATACAAAAAATTAGCTGGGCATGGTGGCGCGTGCCTGTAATCCCAGCTACTCAGGAGGCTGAGGCAGGAGAATTGCCTGAACCCAGGAGGCGAAGGTTGCGATGAGCCGAGATCGCGCCATTGCACTCCAGCCTGGGTAACAAGAGCGCAACTCCATCTCAAAAAAAAAAAAAAAGAATCATAATGGTTTCTCTCTAAAATGTCTGCCTTAAGCATAGTAAATGATGTTCAGCATCATTAGTATTTAGAGAAATGCAAATCAGAACCACAATGAGATACCATATTATACTTCTTAGTATTATTTTTAAAGTGGAGAAGAGCAACCATTGCCAAGAATGTACTGTCGGTGATAGTGTGAAATACCATACCACTGTGGAAATAGTTTGGTGGTTCCTCAAAAAGTTAAACATAGAATTAACATAAGACCCAGGAACTCCAGTTCTTGGTATACACCCTAAAAAACTGAAAGCAGAGGCTCAAACAGATACCTGTACCCCAGTATTCATCCAGTTACCCACACAAAATGTGGTATATACATATAGAGTTGCTCCTGGACTTGTAAAGGAGTTTTATCCTTTACATAAGTCAAAAATATCCTGAGTTGAAAATGCATTTAATACCCTGATAAACCCATTGTAAAGTTGAAAAATCATAAATCTAACCATCATAAGTCTCGGTGCTCCTCAACTTATAATGGAGTAATAAACCCAGTAAACCCATCATAAAGTCAAAAAATTGTAAGCCAGGGACTATCTGTTAGAATATTATTCAGCCCTAAAAAGGAATGAGATTTTTAGTATGTGCTACAACATGAATGAACCTTAAAAACGTTATGAATTTTAAGATAAGAGAAGTAAGCCAGACACAAATGGACAAATACTGTATAAATCTACTTACATGAGGTTGCTAGAATGGGCAACTTCATAGAGGCAGAAAGTAGAATATGGGTTACCAGAAGCTGCTAGGAGCAAAAATGGGAAGTTGTGTTTAATGTATACATATTTTTTACTTGGGATGATGAAAAAATTGGAAATAGTGGTGATGGTTGCACAACAGTGTGAATGTACTTAGTGTCATTGAATTACACTCAAAATGGTTAAAATGCTGAATCTATGTTAAGTATATTTTATAGTTTAAAAAATTTAAATCTGTACATGTAAAGAAATTCATGGGGGCCGGGCGCAGTGGCTCAAGCCTGTAATCCCAGCACTTTGGGAGGCCGAGGCGGTGGATCACGAGGTCAAGAGATCGAGACCATCCTGGTCAACATGGTGAAACCCCGTCTCTACTAAAAGTACAAAAATTAGCTGGGCATGGTGGCGCATGCCTGTAATCCCAGCTACTCAGGAGGCTGAGGCAGGAGAATTGCTTGAACCCAGGAGGCGGAGGTTGCGGTGAGCTGAGATCGCGCCATTGCCCCCCAGCCTGGGTAAAAAGAGCGAAACCCCCTCTCAAAAAAAAAAAAAAAAAAAAAAAAAAGAAATTCATATGAGAAACTTGAGCTTCTGCAACAAGTAGGGTTAGCATTATAGAATAATTGATAATAGTAAAATAGGATTAAAATCATTCCTTACAAAAAAATTTTTGACTGAGTCAAAATAGTTATACTACAGACTAGATAAATTCTCTAGAAACCTATCATTTTGAGTCAGAATTGTATGAGGTAAAAACCACATAATTCTAGCTATGTGTGGCTATACCAAAACCTAAAGAACATTGAGAAGAGGAGATTATTGAGGTATATTCTGCATTAGAATTCTGTGAGTTTGATTAAAGTTGTTCATAAAACAGCAAAGTCTACACTGACTCAAGGTCTATATCCTATGTAGCCACATGAATATCCTATAGAACGGGCAGATCTGGGGTTGGGAGGTGAGGGGAGAAGGGCGTCCCTAGAAGAATTAATCTTAAAACTGCATGAGTAAGGAGCTCTTCGTCTCAGGCCATCTTTCTTTTTATATCTCCCTTTAAGTACATTGTCCTACGATTTATATAAGGAAAGGTGGTGGGGCTTTGATAAACATGGAAATGGCCCTCTATCCATAGTGATAGGTTAAGTATCCAATGCATTGGACACCAGGGATTCCTTTAAGATTTGAAATGAGCTAGACACAATGGCTGGCACCTATAGCCGCAGCTACTCTGGAGGCTGAGGGGGATTGCCTGCTGCTCAGGAGTTAGAGGCTGCAGTGAGCTATGATTGCACCACTGCCACAGAGCAAGACCCCACCTCTAAAACAATATATAAAAGATTTGAAATGATTATTTTTCTTTCTTGTTTAGTGTGCTGAATGTAATGTATGACATATATATTTCTTTAAATATACTTTTAACAGTTTGTTAAAGAAATTGATAATGAGAAGAGAATGAGACTTCTACAGTTTGTTACTGGAACCTGCCGATTGCCAGTAGGAGGATTTGCTGATCTCATGGGTATGTATATAGAATCAGTTTTCCAATACAGAAAATTGTTTATCATGCTGCTTTACATAAATTTGTATACAAACTATTGGAAACAACAAACACAAGGATAGCCATTTTCTTAACTATTCTCAGCATGGATTTGTGTAACCTTTTAAATAATTTTTAGTCCTTACCTCTGTAGAAATTTTTAACCCTCAAGCTAGAACCCACAGCTAACTCATTAGGATAGCAGTCTTCTGTATGTAAGTCTGTTCATTAAGTCATTGCCAAACATGTGTCTCTTATGAGTCAAAAATCACTATTGGTTGTATTATTTAAAGATGTGAGAAGATCATTGCATACAATAGCGGATTATACTTTCCCTATTGGATGTAAAACCACTCTTCCCTGGGAGACTGGGAGCTCTTTGAGATATGGATTCATATCTTCTTTATCTTTTTAATTCTTGTCCCTGGGAAAGTGCCTGTTACATAGTAATCTGCTGCTTAAAATGTATATTGAGATGAGTGACAATGGCAATATTTACTTTGTTACTAAACAATAAATTATGTAAGTGAATTCAGGTATTTCCTTAATACCAACATTATTCCAAATACCACAGGACCATACACAGAGAAGTTATGATCCCTAAGCCTGCTTCAGGTGAAGCAGAGAGTCAAAATTAGGAGAACTAAGGAGATAATTTTGAATACAGAAAAGACCTTAAAAGCCAGTTCAAAAGAATTTGGATATTATCATGAGGGTATGGGAAGCTGTGGAACTTTTTGAAGAAAGGAAACCTTGCTCAAGCTGCCTTTAGGAAGATTTGATAGAAAAATATAGTGTGGATTAAAAGATGGTGAAAGCCTAGAGATGCGAAGAAATCATTGCAGCAATGATGTGAACCTGATATCAAGAGATGGAAATAGAAATAGAAAAGAAGGGGATAGATGCTAGAGAAAGTTACAAAGGTAGAAACAGGTAAAGAGCTTGATGGAAAATGAAGTATAAGAGAGGAGTGTCAGAGATAATTGTCATGTTATGGAACATGGAGCAATGGAGAAGTTAGGAAGTATAAAAAAGAGTATATATGGTTGTAGATGTTGGGGGAGGATGCTGAGCAGCTTAGAACTTGCTGAATTTAAGGTTATTGCCAGGCAACCAAGTCTACAGGGAACCAGCGATAGAGGTAACAATGTATGAGTTAGAGTTAAGAGGAAACAGAAGAAGTTGAATCATCAGAGCAGTGACATTGGATGCTGTGAGAATGTGTGGTCTTAGGCAGAAATAGAATACTGTAGAGAGAGGAGTAGAAGGCTGATGCTTAGAACCATGTGCATGTAGGGATAAGACAGAAGGAAATAGCCTGGACCAGGCAGAGTGGCTCATTCCTGTAATCCCAGCACTTTAGGAGGGCGAGGTGGGTGGATAGCTTGAGCTCAGGAGTCTGAGACCAGCTAGGGCAACATGGTGAAACCCCATCTCTAGTAAAAATACAAAAATTAGCCAGTGTTGTGATGCACACATGTAGCTCCAGCTTCTGGGGAGACTGAGGCAGGAAAATTGCTTGAACCCAGGAGGCAGAGGTTGCAGTGAGCTGAGATTGCACCACTGCACTCCAGCCTGGGCAACAGAGTGGTGAGACTCCATCTCAAAGAAAAAAAAAAAAAGATGGAATTAGCCCGGAGGCCAACTTAAAGGAGAGATCAGAGAGTGAAAAGAAAAAAGAAATCATATACTGTCTGAGAAGCAATTAGAAGGGATTTCTTTTGTCAGTGCTATCAAAAGGTCTCAGAAGGGTGATTTCTAGGAAAGTCTTTTAGAAGACAGAAACAGTGAGATTGCAGTTTGGACAATTTTGGAGGATATCTAGTTTATTTTGTTTGTTTTAGTTTCAAATCTTTATTCTTCTTTACTTTTTAAATTATTCTTAATTGACATAATTGTACATATTTAGGGGTACAGTTTTTATTTTGATACACGTATACAATATGTAATGATCAAATCGGGGTAGTTCGCATATCTGTCACCTCAAACATTTATCAATTCTTTGTGTTGGGA
This sequence comes from Sapajus apella, assembly GCF_009761245.1. Classification (NCBI taxonomy): domain Eukaryota; kingdom Metazoa; phylum Chordata; class Mammalia; order Primates; family Cebidae; genus Sapajus; species Sapajus apella. The sequence goes on along the minus strand of NW_022436973.1, from coordinate 8,833,256 downwards.
ACATTCAAAACTCACTTTTCTAACTATTTAGAAGCATACAGGCCAGGCGCAGTGGTTCACACCTGTAATCCCAGCACTTTGGGAGGCTGAGGCAGGAGAGTCACATGAGCCCAGGAGTTTAAGACAAGCCTGGGCAATATAGGGACACCCTGTCTCTACAAAAATAAAAATCAGCCGAGCGTGTTGGCACATGCCTATAGTCCCTGCTATTTAGGAGGCTGAGGTGGGAGGATCACTTGAACCTGGGAGGTGAAGGTTTCACTGAGTCAAAGTCATGCCACTGCACTCCAGTCTCATTGACAGATTGAGACCCTATCTTAAAATATATATATATGCGTGCCAGGCGCAGTGGCTCATGCCTGTAATCCTACTTTGGGAGGCTGAGGCTGGCAGATCTCCTGAGGTCAGGAGTTAAAGACCAGCCTGGCCAACATGGTGAAACCCCATCTCTACTAAAAATAAAAAAAAAAATGAGCTGGGCAAGGTGGCAGGCACCTGTAATCCCAGCTACTCAGGAGGCTGAGGCAGGAAGTTGCTTGAACCTGGGAGGTGGAGGTTGCAGTGAGTTGAGATCACACTACTGCACTTCTGCCTGGGTGACAAGAGCAAAACTCCATCTCAAAAAAAAAAAAAAAAAAAAAACCCACACACACAATAAATTGTTGTTGATTGTAGTCATTCTGTAGTGCTGTAGAACGCTAGAACTTATTCTTCCTGCCTATCTGTACTTTATCTGTTAACCAACCTTTGGCTCTCCCCTCCTTCCTGCTACCTTTCTATAGTTACCACTGTTCCACTTTGTACTTCTATGAGATTGGCTTTTTTAGCTTCCACATATGAGTGAGAGCATGTAGTATTTATCTTTTTGTGCTTGGCTTATGTCACTTACAGTGTCCTTCATGTTCATCTGTATTGTCATAAATGACCGAATTTTGCTTTTCGAAATGGCTGAATAGTATTCCAGTTTGTTTATACACCACATTTTCTTTATCCATTTACCTGATCATGGACTCTTAAGTTGATTCCCTGTCTTGGCTATTGTGAATGGTGTTGCAGTAGACATGGGAGTGCAGGTGTCTATTGGACATACTGATTTCCTTTTCTTTAGTAGTGGGATTGCTGGATCATATGGTCGTTGGGAGGCTGAGATGAGTGGATTACTTAAGGCCAGGAGTTTGAGACCAGCCTGGCCAACATAGTGAAACCCTGTCTCTACTAAAAATACAAAAAAAATTAGCTTGGAGTGGTGGTACATACCTATAATCCCAGCTACTTGGGAGGCTGAGGCACAGGAATTGCTTGAACCTGGGAGGCGGAGGTTCTACTCTAGCCTGGGCAACAGAGCAACACTCTGTCTCAAAAAGTTAATAATAATAATATAATAATAATAATAATTTGCATTCCTGCAAACAGTACATAACAGTTTCTCTTTTTCCACATCCTTGCCAGCATTTGTTATTTTTTAATCTATGACAGTCATTCTAACTGGGGTGAGATGATATTTCATTGTGGTTTTGATTTGCATCTCCCTGATGATTAGTGGTGTTTAACATTCTTATTTTGAGAGATATCCATTTAGCTCATATCCCATTTTTTAATGCATTTTATTCTTTTTTGCTGTTGAGTTATTTTATATTCTGGATATTCTTTGTTGGATAAACAGTTTGCAGATACTTTCTCCCATTCTGCAAATTGTCTCTACACCCTGTTGATGGTTTCAATTCCAGTGCCACAGCTTTTTAGTTTGATATAACCCCATTTGTCTATTTTTGTTTTTGTTGCCTGTGCTTGTCAGGTCCTCTTTATAAAATCTTTGCTCAGGGCCGGGCGCGATGGCTCATGCCTATAATCCCAGCACTTTGGGAAGCTGAGGGGGGCAGATCACCTGAGGTCAGGAGTTCAAGACCAGCCTGACCAACATGGAGAAAGCCCATCTCTACTAAAAATACAGAAATTAGCCAGGCATGGTGGTGCATGCCTGTAATCCCAGCTACTTAGGAGGCTGAAGCAGGAGAATCGCTTGAACCTGGGAGGTGGAGGTTGCAGTGAGCTGAGATCACGTCATTGCACTCCAGCCTGGGCAACAAGAGCAAAACTCCATCTCAAAAAAAAAAAAAAAAAATTGCTCAGACCTGTGTCCTGAAGCATTTTCCCTGTTTTCTTCTAGTAGTTTTATAGTTTCAAATCTGACATTTAAGTCTTTAATCCATTTTGAGTTGATTTTTGTATATTGTGAGAGAAAGGGGTCTAGTTTCATTTTTTTGCATATAGATTTCTGTTACTCCAACACCATTTATTGAAGAGAGTGTCCCTTTCCCCCAGTGATTGTTCTTAATACCTTTGTTGAAAATCAGTTGAATGGGCCGGGCGCAGTGGCTCAAGCCTGTAATCCCAGCACTTTGGGAGGCCGAGGCGGGTGGATCACGAGGTCAAGAGATCAAGACCATCTTGGTCAACATGGTGAAACCCTGTCTCTACTAAAACTACAAAAAATTAGCTGGGCATGGTGGCACGTGCCTGTAGTCCCAGCTACTCAGGAGGCTGAGGCAGGAGAATTGCCTAAACCCAGGAGGCGGAGGTTCCGGTGAGCCGAGATCGTGCCATTGCACTCCAGCCTGGGCAACAAGAGCGAAACTCCGTCTCAAAAAAATAAATAAATAAATAAAATAAAAAAATAAAGAAAATCAGTTGAATGTAAATATGTGGGTTTCTGGATTCTCTCTTCTGTTCCACTGGTCTGTGTATCTGTTTTTATGCCAGTACCATGCTGTATTGGTTCCTATAACTTTGTTGCATATCTTGAAGTCCAGTAGTGTGATGCCTCCCCTTTCTTCTTTTTGTTCAGGATGACTTTGGCTGTTCAGGGTCTTTTGTAGTTAAGTATAAATTTTAGGATTGCTTTTTCTATTTCTGTGAAGAATGACATTGATTGTTTTTGTTTTTTGAGATGGAGTGTCACTCTGTCACCCAGGCTGGAGTGCAGTGGCACTATCTTGGCTCACTGTAATCTCTGCCTCCTGGGTTCAAGTGATTCTTGTGCCTCAGCCTCCCAGGTAGCTGGGATTACAGGCATATGCCACCACACCCAGCTACTTTTGTATTTTTGGTAGAGATGGCTTTTTGCCATGTGACCAGGCTGGTCTTTCACTCCTTACCTCAGGTGATCCACCCACCTTACCCTCCCAAAGTGATAGGATTACAGACGTGAGCCACTATGCCCGGCTGTCATTGGCATTTCTATAGGAATTGCACTGGATCTGTAGAAATTTTTAGCAGTATGGTTATTTGTGGAGTATTAATTTTCAGTACATGAACATAGGGTGTCTTTACATATTTTGTGTTTTCTTCAATTTCTTATGTCAGTGTTTTATAGTTTTTCCTGTATAGATCATTCACCTCCTTAGTTAAATTTATTTCTAGGTTTTTGTTGTTTGTAGCTATTTTAAGTAAGATTTCTTTTTCTTCTAGTTTGTTGTTTTATAGAAACACTGCTGATTTTTTCTGTGTTGATTTTGTATCCTGCAACCTTATTTGATGTGTTTATCAGTTCCAAGAATATGTGTGTGTGTGTGTGTGTGTGTGTGTGTGTGTGTGTGTGTGTGTGTGTGTAGTTTTTAAGGTTTCCTGTATATAAGATCATTTATCTGTAAACAGGGAAAGTTCGACTTCTTCCTAATTCTGATGCCTTTATTTTCTTTCTCTTGCTTAATTGCTCTCACTAGGACTTGCAGCAGTTTGTTTAATAAATGTGGGCATCACTGTCTTGTTTCATATCTTAGAGGAAAAGCTTTTCGTTTTCTCTGTTAAGTTTGATGTTGGCTATGGGTCTGTAATATATGAACTTTATTACATTCAGGTACATTCCTTCTGTGCCTAACTTGTTGAGAGTTTTCTCAGGAAGTGATACTAGATTTTATTAAATATTTTTCCTGCATCTGTTGAGATGATCATATGGTTTTGTCCATCATTCTGTTGATTTACTTTGTTACGTTTGTTGATTTGTATATGTTGAACCATCCTTGTGTCCTTTGCATCTTTTTAATGTGTTGCTGAATTTGATTTGTTTGTATTTCATTGAGGATTTTTACATCTGTGTTCATCAAGGTTATTGGCTTATAGTTTTCTTTTTTTCCCCGTTCCCTTTTTGTTTTTGTTTTTTGTATCCTTGTCTGGTTTTGGTATCAGCGTAATGCTGGCCTCATAGAATGAGTTTTTAAAAATTCTCTCTTCTGTTTTCTGGTAGAGCTTGAGAAGAATTGGTATTAGTTTTTCTTTAAATGTTTGGTAGAATTCCATTGGTTCCTAGACTTTTGTTTTCTTTGATGGGAGACTTTTTATTACAGATTTAGTCTTGTTACTTGTAATTGGTATTTTTAGCTTTTCTGTTTTTTTCTTGGTTCAATCTTGGTAGGTTGCATGTATTTAAGAATTTATCAATTTCCATAGTTTTTTTTAAAGAGATGGGGTTTCACCATCTTGGCCAGGCTGGTCTTGAACTCCTGACCTCGTGATCCACCCATCTCAGCCTCCCAAAGTGCTGGGATTACAGGCATGAGCCACCGTGCCCGGCAATTTCCATAGGTTTTTTTAAGTTGTTGGTGTGTAGTTCATAATAATTTCTAAAGGTCCTTTGTATTTCTGTGGTATTAGTTGTAATGTCTTCATTTCTGATTTTATTTATTTGGGTCTTTTCTTGGTTAGTTTAGCTAGTGGTTTGTCAATTTTGTTTATCCGTTCAAAAAAACAACTTCTCATTTCATCGATCTTCATTTTTAGCCTCATTTTTGTTTATTTCTGTTTTGAACTTTATTATTTCTTTCCTTCTAGTAATTTTGGGTTTGCTTTGTTTTTGCTTTTCTGGTTTCTTGAAGCATATCATTAAGTCATTTATTTAAAATCTTTCCACTTTTTTGATGTAGGCATTTATTGCTATAAAGTTACCTTTTAATGTCGGTTTTGCTATATTTTATAAGTTTCAATATATTGTGTTTCCATTTTCGTTTGTTTCATGGAATTTTTAAATTTCCCCATTGGTCATTCTGGAGCAAATTTAATTTCCATATATCATCTATACAATTTTGAAAGTTCCTCTTTTATTGATTTCATTGTATTTGAACATATTATTCCATTGTGTTCAGGAAATATATTTGACATGACTTCAGTTCTTTAAAATTTGTTGAGACTTGTTTTGAGTCTTAATATGTGGTCTATCCTGGAGAATATTCCATGTGCTGATGATAAGAATATATATTCTGAAGCTGTTGGATGAAATGTTCTGTAAATGACTGTTAGGTTCATTTCGTCTGAAGTACAGTTTAAATCCAATGTTTCTTTGTTGATTTTCTGTCTAAATGATATGTCCAATGCTGAGAGTGGGTGTTGAGGTCCCCAGCTACAAATGGAGTCTCTCTTTCCCTTTTAATCTAATAATATTTTGTTTTTACATCTGGGTGCTTTGGTGTTGGGTGGGTATGTATTTATAACTCTCATATCCTCTTGTTGAATTGGTCCCTTTATCATTATAGAACGCCCTTTGTCTTTTTTTATAGTTTTTGATTTAAAGTCTGCTTGCCTGATACATGTATAGCTACCTCTGCTCACTTTGGATTTCCATTTCCGTGAACTGTCTTTTCCATCCCTTCCTTTTCAGTTTGTATGTGTCTTTGCAGGTAAAGTAAGTTTCTTGTAGGCAGCATATGATAGTTGGGTCATTTTTTAAAAAATCTATTCAGCCAGTCTGTATCTTTTTATTAGGGAATTTAATCTGCTTATATTCAAGGTTATTACTGATAGATCAGGACTTATTCCTGTCATTTTTAAAATTACTTTCTGGTTGCATTGTATATCCATTGTTCCTTTCTTTCTCTCATTGTTTATCATTATGGTTTTGTGGGTTTCTATAGTGCTTAGGTTTCTTTTTTCCCTTAGTGTATCTGCTCTACCAGAATTTTATATTAATACTTTTTGTGTGTTTTCATGAGAGTGATTATCTTCCAAATGTGGGACTCCCTTGAGCATTTCTCATAAGGTGATTAATTTCTTCTGTTTCCATGTGTCTGGGAAATACTTTATTTCTCCTGTATGTCTGAAGTATGGTTTTGGTGGGTAATCTTAGCTGCCAGTTTTTTTCTTTCAGTACTTGAATATTATCTCATTCTCTCCTGGTCTGTAAGGTTTCTGCAGAGGCGGCCATCTACTTTAAACTTTCACCCAGCACAGGAGAAAGTTTTAGGGGTGGTGTAAGTGTATATAATTCTTTAATGTGATAGTTCTTGACCTTGGGGATGATCTAACATACCACTTTTATTAATAAATATTCATAATGTCCTCTTTAATACACTGATTTGTGGCTGAAATAACCTATTGACAATCTCTAAAAAATATTTATACGTAGCCTTAACTGTAATATAAGGGATAAAAATTTTTAAGTAATTTATAATGGAATAATACCTGTTTTAATACATATCTATCTACTTGGGACAACTATATTAGAAGATATACATACCTAAGAAATACTTGTTCCTACTTATAAGAAAAGGTTTAAGACAAGATCAAAAGCCCTTCTCTGTAAGAAGTACTGGAAAAGCTGGGCACAGTGGCTTATGCTTGTATTCCCAGCACTTTGGGAGGTTGAGGTCAGCGGATCACCTGAGGTTGGGAGTTCGAGACCAGCCTGACCAACGTGGAGAAACCCCATCTCTACTAAAAATAGGAAATTAGCTTGGCATGGTGGTGCATGCCTATAGTCCCAGCTACATGGGAGCCTGAGACAGGAGAATTGCTTGAACCTGGGAGGTGGAGGTTGCGGTGAGCCACGATCGCGCCTTTGCCCTACAGCCTGGGCAACAGGAGTGAGACTCCATCTCAAAAAAAAAAAAAAAAAAAAGTACTGAAAAATGAAAGAGCTGATGAAAAAGATAAATAGTAGACTTAAGTATATGTGATAACAAAAAGGGGGAAGTAACCTAAATAAAATATGAATAATACACCTGCAAAAATAAACTATAGATGGTCAAGGTGGAGAAAAATGAGGTAGATCTTAAAAGCGTAGTATCAGAATGTATCTCCTGACATGAAATTCCACTATAGGCCAAGGCTCTAATAGGTTAAAAAAAAAAAAAAAAAAAAAAGGCCTCAGAGACCATATCATTTGAAAGGTGACTGAAAATAGGAACATAGGTATGAGTCTACACAGAAGTTCTATGGTTTAGGGACAGTGTCAGTGTTTTTAATATTTGATTCCAAATCTGTTAAAAGCAATTCAAAATCTTTTACATATTAATTTGCATTATTAAATGAAACTCCTTTCTATCTTTGTAGTTAGATATGCTGCTAGGTATGGTGGGCACACACCTGTAGTCCCAGTTATTTGGGAGGCTGAGGCAGGAGAATTGCTGGAGCCCAGGACTTCAAGGCTGTAATGCACTGTAATTGCTTCTGTGAATAGTCATTGCACTCAAGCATGAGCAACATAGTGACATCCTGTGTCTTAAAAAAAAAGAAAAAGTTATTAAAAAAGAAATCTGACCAGGCGCAGTAGCTCACAACTGTAATCCAGCACTTTGGGAGGCCGAGATGGGTGGGTCACTTGAGGTCAGGAGTTCAAGGTCAGCCTGGCCAACATGGTGAAACCCCATCTCTACTAAAAATACAAAAATTAGCAAGGTGTGGTAGTGGGCACCTGTAATCCAGGCTATTCAGGAGGCTGAAGCAGGAGAATCACCTGAACCTGGGAGGCAGAGGTTTTGGTGAGCCGAGATTGCCCCACTGCACTGGACCAGAGGGAGACTCCACCTCAAAAAAAAAAAAAAAGTTCTATAAAATATTGAGTAGAGGCTGGGTGTGTTGGCTCATGCGTGTAATCCCAGCACTTTGGGAGGCCGAGGTGAGTGGATCACTTGAGGCCAGGGGTTCAAGACCAGCCTGGCCAACATGGCAAAACCCCGTCTCTACTAAAAATATAAAAATTATCTGGGTGTAGTAATGCACACCTGTAATCTGAGCTACTCTGAGGCATGAGAATTGCTTGAACCCAGGAGGTGGAGGTTGCATTAAGCCAAGATTGTGCCACTGCCGCCCAGCTTGAGTGACAGAGACTCTATCTCAAAATATAGAGAGAAAGTAGAAAGAACATGCAGAGTGAGTTCATTTTAATTTATGTGTTTAACACCACAGAATAATTTTAACTATATTTTTTCATAATGTTTCCTGTATTACTGGACTTTTTACATAACTACTTGTGAAAACAATCCAGTGTGATTAAATACAAAAGCACTAACAATTTATATTTGGTATACTTAGTATACTGGGTTTAGTCAGGTGGGACATGAGAAAATTCTCTGTGTCTGGCAGTGTCACACATTACATAACAGTATTTCTGGCCCCTTCTAATTAAAATACCTAGTAGCACTACCAATCATTGAGACGACCAATAAATGCTTCCTAGGGAGCAGTAATGATCTTTTTTTAAAAAAACAGTATTTTTATGATCACTATTCACAGCTATCTCCAGCAGCAGGTAAATGAGAGGCAAGAATTTTGTGTGTATACTTGTGTCTGTTTTTTTGTTTATACATTCATCTGTAAGTTTTAGTATTAATAATATTGAATTCACTAGGATGTTTACATTTCACAAAGTTTTACCAATTCTGTATTTAAATCAAGCTTTTTTGTTTTTTGGTTTTTTTTGAGACAGAGCTATTGCTCTTGTTGCCCAGGCTAGAATGCAATGGCGCAATCTCGGCTCACTGCAAACTCCGCCTCCTGGGTTCAAGTGATTCTCCTGCCTCAGCCTCCTGAGTAGCTAGGATTACAGGCATGCGCCACCATGCCCGGCTAATTTTGTATTTTTAGTAGAGATGGGGTTTCTCCATGTTGGTTAGGCTGGTCTCGAACTCCCAGCCTCAGGTGATCCACCCACCTTGGCCTCCCAAAGTGTTAGGATTACAGGCATGAGCCACTGCGCCCAGCCTTAAATCAAGTTTTATTGTAGTTTCCTTATTGTGTTTCATTAAGGAAGTTTTTTGTGTGTTCTTGTGTAAGCTTTTATTAATCATCATAATGTGTTATTCTGGCTAAAGGAATGCTAGATAAAACTGCATTTTCTCCGCTGGGGCTTATATTAACAAACGAGTCATCAAACTTTTACACTTACCAGAATCACCTAGGAGCTTGTTAAAGCACATATTGCTGAGCCCCACCCGTATAATTTCTTTTTGTTGGTTGGTTGGTTTGGGGCTTTTGGGGGGTTTTTTTTGAGATAGGGTCTTGCTCTGTCACCCAGGCTGGAGTACAGTGGCATGATCTTGACTCACTGCAACCTTGCTGCCTGGATTCAAGCAGTTCTCCTGCCTCAGTCTCCCCAGTAACTGGGATTACAGGCATGCGCCCACCACACCTGGCTAATTTTTGTATTTTTAGTAGAGATCAAGATTCACCATGTTGGCCTGGCTGATCTTAAACTCCTGACCTCAACTGATCTGCCCACCTTAGCCTCTCAAAAGTGTTGGAATTATAGGTGTGAGCCACCACACCTGATCCAGAGTTTCTGAATTAGTAGGCTGATGTGTGGGGGCTGCAGATTTATGGTTCTAACAGATTTCCTCATGAAGCTGATGCTGTTGGATTGGGGAACACAATTTGAGATCTACTATACTAACAAACTGTTTATGATTCCATTATGTTTTAGGGAGCAACGGACCACAGAAATTCTGCATTGAAAAAGTTGGGAAAGAAAACTGGCTACCCAGAAGTCATACCTGGTAAGTACAATCAGAAAGAATAGAGAAAATAGCCTTTGTGCAGTTATCTGTAGCTATTTAAAGCCAGCTAGAAATTAAAAGTGATATTTAGTAGATTTAGAGAGCAGCACAGCCATCACCGCAATGCTGTTTTAAAGCGTTTTGTTTACCCCAAAATGATTTCTTACAACTATTTGCAAACAATTCCTTTTTTCACATCTGAATTTTTTTTTTCAATGTGGGATTTAGAATTCTTTTAACTTTTCCCTAAAGGCAGAAAAAGAAGTCAAAGTTAGGAGATCTACTTTATAACATCATGACCACAAATATTCTCGTTTTAAATCTTATTTAATTACATTTCTAGAAATGTAGAAAACTAAATCTAATCCTTACCTTAGAGCAAATGTATTAATATTTTGGAATTCAACCTAATGTCAACAATATTTGAATCTTATTTTGTGGGATATATTTTAGTGATCATATATGGTCCTTGCTGGATATCTGACCTCTTTACTATTTTATTCTCTATTCCTTTTTGTTTTTGTACATATGTTTTATATATACATGTAATGTTTTGGTGAGAATTTTATTGATATATAAAAACTCACCCTCAAATTATACAGTAGAGTTCAGTGGTTTTTAGTGTATTTACGAGGTTATGTGAGAATCACTACTATCTAATTCCAGAACATTTTTTTACGTTCCCCAGAATCCATGTACCCATTAGCAGTCACTCCCCATTTACCCCCTATGCAGTCCTTGGTAACCACTAATCTACTTTCTGTCTCTATGAATTTTTCTTTTCTGTACATTTCATGTAAAATGAATCACACAATAAATATATGACCTTTATTTTGAGACAGTCTTGCTATGTTGCCCAGGCTGGGGTACGGTGGCACCATCTCAGCTCACTGCAACCTCTGCCTCCTGGGTTCAAGCGAGTCTCCTACCTCAGCTTCTTGAGTAGCTGGGACTCAGGCGTGCACCACCACCCTTGGCTAATTTTTGTGTTTTTAGGAGAGACAGGGTTTCACCATGTTGGCCAGGCTGGTCTTGAACTGCCGACCTGGTGATCAACCCACCCTGGCCTCCCAAAGTGCTGGGATTACAGGCATGAGCCACCATGCCCAGCCAAATTATAACCTTTTGTGTGTAGTTTCTTAGCATGTTTTCAATGTTCATCCGTAGTCTAGCATATATCAATATTTCATTCCTTTTTAAAATTGTGTTTAACATACATAACATAGAATTTACCATTTGCGTTTATCGTTCAGTGGCATTAAGCACATTCACATCATTATGCAGCCATGACCACCATTCATGTCCAAAAATTGTTTCTTTTTTCTTTTTTGGTTCTTTTTGAGACATACCTCACTCTGTCACCCAGGCTGGAGTACAGTAGCTTGGTCTTCACTCATGCAGCCTCTACTTCCCAGGCTCAAGTAATCCTTCCACCTTAGCCTCCCAAGTAGCTGGGACTACAGGTGTGTGCTACCACCTAATTTTTAACTTTTTGTAGAGACAGAGTCTCACTTTGTTGTTCAGGCTGGTCTCGGCCTCCTGAGCTCAAGCAGTACTCCTGCCTTGGTCTCCCAAAGTGCTGGGATTATAGGCCACTGTCCTGACCCAAAACTTTTTTCATCTTGCAAAACTGAAATAGTACCTACTAAAGCACCAAGTCCTGGTCCCCAGCCTGTTAGGAACTGGGCTGCACAGCAGGAGGTGAGCAGAGGGTGAGTGAGCATTACCTGCTGATCTCTACCACTTGCCAGTTCAGCAGAGGCATTAGATTCCCATAGGAGCAAGAACCCTGTTGTGAACTATACTTGTGAGGAATATAGATTGTGCATTCTTTATGAGAATCTAATGATCTTAGGTGGAACAGTTTCATTCCGAAACCACCCTCCTCCCCACTCCTATCCATGGAAAAATTATCTTCCACAAAACCATTCCCTGTTGCCAAAAAGGTTGGAGACTGCTGCTTTAAACAGTGATTCCCCATGACTCCCTCTCCCCAGGTCCTGGCAATCATCATTCTACTGTTTCTGATTTTTGACTATCTTTAGTACTTCTTAAGTGCAGAATTATACTTTATTTGTCCTTTTGTGACTGGCTTATTTCACTTAGAATAATACCTTTAATTTTCATCCATGTTGTAACATGTGTCAGCATTTCCTCCTTTTTAATGGTGAATAATACTTGATAGTCTGGTATACTACATTTTGTTTGTACATTCATCTGTCCTTGGACACTTGGGTTATTTCCACCTTTTGGCTGTTTTGAATAATGCTGCTATAAACATAGGTATACTGTGGTAGAATATAGGCATATCTATGCATGTCCCTGCTTTCAGTTGTTTTGGGCATATACCCAGAGGTGGAATTGCTTGATTGTGTAGTAATTCTATTTTTAATTTTTTTGGGGGGGAGAATCTCGCCATACTGCTTTTCATAGGGGCTACACTGCTTTATATTCCTACTAGTAGTGCAGAAGAGCTCCAATTTCTCCACATCCTCACATCCTTTTCAACTCCTTTTCTTCTTTTTGTTGTTGTTGTTTTAAATAATAGCCATCCCAGTAGGTGTGAAGTTGTATCTTATTTGCATTTACCTAATGACTAAGCATGTTGAGCATTTTTTCATGTGCTTATTGGTCATTTGTATATCTTCTTTGGAAAAATGTATCCTTTGCCCATTTTTAAATATTGTTGAATTGTAAGTTTTTTATATATTTTAGATAGTTCTTTATCAGATATATGATTTATAAATATTTTTTTCCATTTTTGAGTTATTTTACTTTACTGATGGTATCCTTTGAAGCAGAGTAGTTTATTTTTGTGCTTCTATAGGAGTGGTGTTATACTACACTACGCATTTGATTTTTTGCATATTTCCTTTTCTCAAACTAACAATTCTTGCTTTTAGTTTTAATCGCCTGGACCTGCCACCATACAAGAGCTATGAGCAACTGAAAGAAAAGCTGTTGTTTGCCATAGAAGAAACAGAAGGATTTGGACAAGAGTGACTTCTGAGAACTTGCACCGTGAATGGGCAAGAACTTGTTATGTTTGTCCTTCTCAGCCTGTTGCACATCTTGTAAAATTGGACTATGGCTCTTTAGAGAGTTATCTGAGTGTAAGTAACTATTAATGTTATCATTAAAATTTATCTCCCAGTGATTTCTACTCACCATTTCCAGAAATCAGGTCTGCAAATGACTAGTCAAAACCTTGCTTAACATGAAATTTTAACACAGCAATGAAATCTGCCTTGTCTTATTCCACTAGTTTGTTCCCTTAACAATTTTGTATATATGTCAAAAGTCTCACTTGGGAGTAGGTTTTTTTCTTTTAGAAATTCTGTAGATAAGCAGGGAAGTCCTTTGGTAACTGCAATATACAAGATCTTCCTATTAAGCCTCTTGGTAAGAGGCATTTGTTAAAAGTGCAAACTTACCCCAGCTTCTGGGGATGCGAGCAAAATTCTGGCTTGTGTTCTTCTCATTTTAGTCTGACTTGACTATTGTCTTTCCTTTCTGGAGCATGAATCCATACATCATTCCTGGAAGTGATGCAAAACTACTGCATCCCTCTACAAAGTAGTTTTGTCAATTTGAATTCAGGGAAAAGTTGGTCACAGCCTGCAAATAACTTCATTTGGAAGTTTGATTGTTTTAGTTGCCTGGCAAATACTACACTTCACAAACAATATTAACACTGTGATTCCTTCATTGTTGTTTTAAGAAGTTAACCTAGGGCCAGGCGTGAAATCCTAGCACCTTGGGAGGCTGAGGCAGAAGGATCCCTTGAGGACAGGAGTTCAGGACCAGCCTGGGCAACATAGGGAGACCCTGTCTCTTTTGGGGGGAAAAATAAATAAATGGGAAAAAAGTTAACCTAGAATTAGAATTAACTTAATTGAATTCATCTAAGGACATCAGTGGTGATTTTTATATGTTCCTCTACATAATTGATGCTTTATAATTTTAACATAATCCAACAACTTCAGTTTACATTTAATTATTGTTAAGGAGTTTAAGACTAGAAAGACAAGAGTGCTTTCTAGTCCAAATAGAGGTCAATGAAATAGCTTCTGACATCAAATTTTCATTTGAGAGGGAGAGCTGTGGTATGGGCTAAAAAGAAAGGAAGATAATATCCAGTAACTACAGGAATATATTCTCTGTGAATTAAAAGTCTTCAAAGTTATCATTTCTCTGACATACGTTGGAGTAGTCATTTCCATTGTTTACATTGTCCTGAACTGGTTTGATATCCCTCATCTGCAATATTCTTTTTACCCTTAAAATTTTTAGCAGGGTTTTCTTTTTTTCTCATGACTATTTTAAGTTTAGATTGCCCATTATTAACTGTTTAATGCACTTTGAAGTTCTCTGGAGTTAATTCTTTTAAATTGGCCTAGCTTAGACTGTCAAGGTGGCTGTCATAAATTGGACTTTATGAGCAGTGGAATGAAGCCTAAGCCAGCTGAGTCCCTATCATAGCTGTACCATGAGGACAGCCTCATAGCTCATGTATCAGGGACTTTGCCACGTTTCAGAGGCATAGCACGAACAAGTAATATTAAGCCAAGAACAAGCAGCAGAACCCTGTTCCATATGGCCCTAATGCTCTTCCTTTTTACATCCTGGAACAACAATAAAAACATTTTTTTTTAACTTGTCTATCTGTACTCGAAGACACTGCCATCATAAAGCAGAGACTGACATGAGTGAAAAGGTTGCCTCATCAAAGAAACTCAGTGTAAATTGGGAGACTAGGCTCTCCCCAGCCGTGTGGTTTTTTTTATTTCATGTATCCCAGGAAATACTGTCTGGTTTCCAGTAGCCCTAGCTGTTAAAAGTAGGGACTCTGCCTTTTTGTTGGTAGGGGAGGAAAAACACTATTGCTTTGTCTTACAGAGCGAATGTCTGCCAACTACCCGTTCATTATATAAGTCTGAACTTGGTAATATATGACTAATGAAGATTAAGCCCTCTATAAAGACTTCCTGTTGAGGTGAATTCTCATACTGAAATGTAGTTATCTACAATATTTACTAGAGATTTATGAGATTAAATTAAGAGATAATGTAAGAAAATAGATTTTTTTTTGTTCTATATAATGCTTCATGATTCATTTAGGGACCTAGAAATATTGTGTGAAAATATATAAATATCACCCAAAAGGCTTTCTGCCCTATATTTTTAAAATACAGAATAGTTATCTTTGAAGTAGCCCTCGCCCTAGTTCTATAGGGCTTGGCTATTTAATATTTTTATGGAAGAAGTGTTTAGTTCTGGAAAAGGTAAATGCTTGTATATATTTTTGCAGCCTGGGATCTCCCTACTCCATTTTTCCCTTTAATTTAAGTGGCCACATGTATATGTCTTCCCTGCTGTGTTAGGAAAATGGGGGCTGGATATCCCAAGAATCAGAGGTTATATAAAAATACTGCAAATAGACAGCAGACATAAATATCTACCAAATGCTATCTTAAATTTTGGTCCAAACTGAACATATGGAAATAGATTTATTGTAAGTATTTACGTAGACCTTTTTCTTACATCTTAACTAAATTGCTTTTAGAATTCTTTTTCTTTGTAAGCATTGTAAATGCTAATAAATCCTGTTAATTATTATTATTTTTTTTTTACTGCATGTTACATTGAAATAAAAACAAAGTAAAATGAGCAATTGCCTTATTCTTCTGCTCTTTTGCGGGGGTGGGGGTTGGGGAAGACAGCATTCCACAGCCTGGTCAGGAGGGAGGGACCTCACTTGTTTGGTCAAATGGAGTGGTTTAAAACTGATCAAGCAGCTCATAATAATGAATTCCTGCTCTGTCTTTTATTATGTCAGAGTACAGAAGAACCTCATTTCATAAAACTTACAATAACTCTATTTAAAATTCAGGTATTGTCCTTGGGAGGCTGAGGTGGGAGGATCGCTTGAGTCCAGAAGTTCAAATCCAACCTGGGCAACATAGCTAGACCCTGTCTCTTAAAGAAACAAAAAGACATATTCAGGTACTGATTTTTCATCAAGAGATTGACATACCAATGATTAGAAATTTTAGTGAAACATGTTCAACTATACACAAAGTTCTCATCCTAAATGAACTATTTCAATCAAGCCCGCTCTACCACTTTTTACTTATCTGATTAATAATCTGAAATGTTATCAGGGTTGACTCATGGAATTAAACTTTTCCTCTTGTTTTGGATGTTACTTCATCTTTCTAAAGTCCTTTAGAGTTAACTACTTCTATTTAGTATTGTTGGCATCTCCAGCCCCCCCCCATTTGTTTTTCTTTTAATTATTTACAAAATTGTTTGTATATTTGTATATTACTGTATTAAGAGTACCTTTGTTTTCTTGATCTGTTACTTCTAATACTCAGGTAATGCTACCAATATTACAGGAAGTCAAATGCTTTCATAAAGTTCCTTGAGTGGTTGCCTCACTTACGTTTTCCTAAAAGATGTAAGACTGTTTATAATTAAACTTTTTTGATCCTTGATTTGCATGCTTTTCTGTTAGTCTTGGGTAAGATGGGGTCTCTTTCCTCTTTCCCCAGCCCCGCCTTCAGAGAAGACTAGGTCACATAGACTTCTGCCTCTCTGCTTTTTTAACGTGGCAAGTTACAGTCTGTATTGTGGTATTGTTCTCAGACCAAACCAAGAGTCAGGCTCCTTATTCTTGCAGCCCAATAATGAGGTGCAGATGAACTGGGAAAGGAGGGAGTTTATTTCTGTAACGGGTACAGGGAGAAGGCGTGGAAATTATCCCCAGACCAACTCAAAACTACAAAGTTTTCCAGAGCTTATTTACCTTCTAAGCTATATGTCTATGTGTAAGTGTGCATTCATCTAAAGACATAAGTGATTAGCTTTTTTAAATCTTTAAGATCTGAATCCCAAAGACCTTCTTCTGGAGCCTCAGTAAATTTACTTAATCTAAATGGATCCAGGTGCTGGGGTGAATGATTACCCTTCAGACCCCCCAGTAAACTTGTTTGTGCAGCCTTCAGACCCTCAATAAGTTCCTTCAGACCCCCAATAAAACTTGTTTAATCCTAAATGGATCCTGTTAAGAATTCCTTTGTTATTTTATCATGCTTCAAGGCCCAGGAAAGGCCTGGGCAAAACCCTTGGTGGGCTTTTGTTTAAGGGCCCTGACTTTTTTAGCTTTTAATATTTAACTTAACCATTCAGTCAGTGCTGAAACAGTTGTTATGGAGGCCTGTGTTATTAAGACCTGGCCTACCACAATATGAGTAAAAATACTAGAAATTGCTGCGCAGATGAGACTGGATTTGGTGCCCATGTTGAAGATGAAGATACCTCCAGAGGCCATCGGCCAACATGATGGCCTCCATGTGAACTGCTTTTCTGAGACAACTAAAAGACGGGACCACAGGCAGGAGTGCTAAGTAGAGAACCACCAACTAGCTAGCTATCAAGACTGTTACGAAGACTGTTATCAACCAGCTGGCCCGCTTACCATCTTCAGTAGACCTTTTTCTTATTAGGAAACTCAGGTGATTATGCTCTCATTTAAAACAAAACCAGTGGAGAAAGACTAAGGCAAGAGGAATTTAATACAGCTGATCTAACATGGGACTGGGGAAAGAAACTGCAGGCCTCTCCCAGGTCCTGAGTAGCTGTTTAGTCTGTCCAGTGGAAGCTGCTAGAATGCTAGAATGCTGTAGTTTCAATGTGCTTAGAATAAGGGAAAAGGTATGTCCCCCTCAGCATGTGGAAACCTATGGGGAATAAGTAATTGTTATTAACCATTGGCTCTCATCCAAAACCCTACAAAGCATCAAACTGGGACTCCACCGTGGCTGACTGGCTGTTCTCTGGACTTTTCAAGTGTCTCACATTGTATAACTCTAGGAGTTGCTGTCTCTCCCAGCCTATTTCAGTTGTCGAATCTTCGATGTTTGTAGGACTCCTTTGTGATCAGGATACCTGGAATGGGGAGCCAGGAGAACCTTTCTGGTTGGCAAGGAAAAGAGGGCCTTAAACATAAACCCCAGAAGGACACTGTTGATCCCTTATAAACAAGGCCCTGTTAATAAGTGAAGAGTGGCTATGGACAAAAGGATTTCCTCAAAGCACCCCACGGAAGAACCTTGAGAATTTGTAGTCATACTTGCAAGATTACTAAAAACAGCCCTCCTGTTATTTTTCTTCTAATTCAGACCTGTTCTATTTGTCTTCCATATCATAGCAACCAATACCACACCAACATTCACTTAATACCAAAACAGCTGTCAACATTTATCACAATGTGCAGGACACTGGTAGATATGCTATGTGCAGTGTCACTTAGTCTTCCTGTTACTGGGAACGATTTCTGTTTTACAAGACAATAGAGGCTCCAAATGATTGAATCATGTTCACAACTATTGAAAGAGTAGATTGGAATCCAGGACGATTTGACTCCAAAGCATGTATGCTTAACCATTTTGCTGTACTGCTACTTACATACCACAACACTCGGAGTGACCAATATTGCCATTTCATTTAATTAGCCTCCAAATCCTATCAAATCTATTCCCAAAACTTTTTTTTTTTTGAAACAGTCTCGTTCTGTCGCCCAAGCTGGAGTGCAGTGGCAAGATCTCGGCTCACTGCAATCTCCCCCTCCCGATTTCAAGCAATTCTGCTTCACTCTCCCGAGTAGCTGGGATTACAGGCGCCCACCTCCATGCCCGGCTAATTTTGTATTTTAGTACAAAAAGTCAATCCTCTTAACATGCAGACACATTTCGAAGGAGAACCAAATCCTTCCTCACTGAAGAGCAGCTACCGTGGAATGAAACTTTGGAGTTAGATTATTGTTGAATCCAACAAGCTACAGTGCCTGGGAGAAAAAGTACTTATAAAGTATTTGGTGAAGCTTACTGGTGATAAGGCATGTGCGTGTTCAGCACAGTAATGTGGCACAGGGTTCACTAAACGGCATGTTTTAACCGAAGTTATTTCCTACTTAGAGGACCCAGAAACGTTTGCGGCCTGCGAGAATAGAATGCTAAAGAGCGAAAATCCGGACAACACTGGGCTCTGGGAAGAACGGTCCCCCTTTTAGAGATGAGAACAGGATAGAACACAAAGATGTGGTTTCTCCTAGATAACGCGAGTGAGGCCGAGCTCGGATTCTGCAGACTCCCAGGCCAGTCCTAACCAATTCATCTCCGAGTTTCACAGCCTCTTCCCCGGAGACTCCAGCCCCATCCCTGGCCTGCCCGATCCCGAAGCGCATTTGGGCCCTGGGCCTCTCACAGTCTTGGCTCAAAGGGGTCTCAGCAACCGCCCCACTCGCCTTCATACTGTCCCACCACGCTCCACCCAGGGACTTCAGAGCCAGCTTAGAACTCTAGTGAGAGCTGAAAAGCATATTCCGATACCGAGAACCAGCATGTTCTATTTTTGTGAGTCAGGGTCTCTCGCTCTGTCGCCCAGGTTGGAGTGCAGTGGCGCAATCTTGGCTCGCTGAGCCTCGAACGATCCTCCCACCTCAGCCTCCAGAGTAGTTGGGACCACAGGCGCGCGCCACCACGCCCGGCTACTTTTTTTTTTTTTTTTTTAGTAGAGACGGAGTGTCGCCATGTTGCCGAGGCTGTTCTCGAACTCTTGGGCTCAAGCGATCCTTCTGACTCGGGCTCCAAAAGTGCTGGTTTTACAGGCGTGAGCCACCGCTTCTGGCCAGAACCAGCATCTTTTCTGCACTGCTGGAGTTGGGAATTTTCCGCAGCTTAGTGCTCATCTCCTTTGCTTTTCGCTTTCCCACAGTCAAGCAAATTTAGAGTCCGGGCGCAGCTAAAGTCTGCTCGCCCGCCCCCACCTCATCCTGACTCCTGATAGGCAGCTAGCGTTGTCCGTTTTGCCAGAAACCTCTGCGCAGGCGCAGAAAGGCACGGGACTGGGCTGAGTGTTGGCTACGCGGGGTTACCGGATCCGTCGGAAATGGTGAGCGTGGGCCTGGGGGTTAGTGGCTGGCGGCCGCCCACCACCCCACGCCGGACCTTCAGATCTCTGAGGATGAGGGGGTCTCAGAGCTCTGGGCAAGGAATCGGTTGGGGCTGGGCGTGGCCAGGACCGGGCCGGAGCAGACCTGAGGGCGGAACCCAGGCGGCGCGGGCCTCTAGAGCGGACCCGAGGCGGGGCTGCGGGTTCCTGCCGCCCCTTGACCGGAAGCAGGAGCTCGGACTCGGCCGGGAAGAGATGGTGGGGCGAGGGTTGGACAGCGACCCTGTAGCCTAGCGTCCTGGGCCTTGTGCAATGGCAATCTTGCTGACGTTTCCTGCGAGCTCAGTTTATGGCAGGCTCTGCCAAGCGCTTTAGTTATCTCGTCTTTCCTCCGCTTCCTTCTCCCAGCTCTGTGAAGTGGATACGACCATTAGGCCCATTTTTTATGCAAATCTGTTATCCAGAGCTCCAAGTAGCCTAGTGCTTTGCCCCAGGAAATGGTGGAGGTGGAGAAGCTTGGTTGCCGCCACTCTGTCACCGTGGTTCTTGCCAGCTGCTGGGACTGAGTGCCTGAGTCAGGAACAGGCGGCGTCCGCCCTTGAGGATCCCAACGCCTTCTTTCTACCTTGCTGGCTGCAGCTGTGGGCTCTCTACGCCTTTACAGGTTTTGTAGTTTTTAATCATCACAGCTTCTGCAAAATTTGAAAAAAGTTTTAAATTTTAAGCCATGCGAATGTATTACTTTTTCAAAAATCGTATTTATAAATCTAGATCTTTTAAGAAAAATTGAAAAAAGAAACTGTCATCACCTGGAGACAAACACAGTCATATGACTTCTAGTCTTTGTTTTTGCTTTATACAATTTAGCCCTTGTTGAACGTACAATTGTGGGTTCTGTTTTTCATTATTACACCACAAAGAATATCTCCACATCATTACAAACATGTAGTAATACTTCAAATATATATAAAACTTCATTTTTCACATCACTTGAGCTGTGAAAAAAATTCATATATGACCGGGCGCGGTGGCTCACGCCTGTAATCCCAGCACTTGGGAGGTCGAGGCCGGTGGATCACGAGGTCAAGAGATCGAGACCATCCTGGTCAACATGGTGAAACCCCGTCTCTACTAAAAATACAAAAAATTAGCTGGGCATGGCGGCGCGTGCCTGTAATCCCAG
>NW_022436973.1:8789745-8812255 GCF_009761245.1 Sapajus apella | reverse complement strand
TTTTTTTTTTTTTCCGGAGATGGAATCTTGCTATGTCACCCAGGCTGGAGTGCAGTCGCGCAATCTCAGCTCACTGCAACCTCCGCCTCCCAGAGTTCAGGCAGTTCTCCTGCCTAAACCTCCCTAGTAGCTGGAATTACAGACGCCTGCCACCATACCCGGCTAATTTTTGTATTTTTAGTAGAGGCGAGGTTTCACCATGTTGGCCAGGCTGGTCTCGAATTCCAGACCTCATGATCCACCCGCCTCCCAAAGTGCTGGGATTACAGGGGTGAGCCACCGCCTGGCTTGCTTGCTTTTTTTTTTTTTTTTTAAGACTCATTCTGGCTCTGCCGGCTCAGGCTGGAGTGCAGTGGGTCTTGGCTCACTGTAAACTCCGCCTCCCGGGATTAAGGGATTCTCCTGTGTAGCTGGAACTACAGGCGCATGCCACCATGCCCGGCTACTTTTTTTGTATTTTTATTAGAGACGGGGTTTCACTGTGTTAGCCAGGATAGTCTCGTAGGTCTCCTGACCTTGTGATCCGTCGGCCTCGCCCTCGGCCTCCCAAAGTGCTGGGATTACAGGCATTAGCCACCGCGCCCCTGAAACATTCATTTTTGTGTGTGTGTGTGTGTTAAGAACATTTCAAATCTTCTAATCTTCTAGCCTTTCATTTTCCTTGTTTTTGTTTTTGAGACAGGATCCTATTTTTGCTCAGGCTGAGTACTCCTGGGCTCATGCAATCCTCCTGCCTCAGCCTTCCAAGTAGCTGGAATTATAGGCAGGGACCACGAGCCTAACAAACTATTTTGAAATATACAATAAATGAATGTTAACTATAGTTACCCTATTGTGCTGTCAAACACTAGAACATGTTGTTTCTATCTAACTGGACATGTGTACCCATTAACCAATCTGTCTTTGTCCCCTCCCACTTCTCCCACTCTGGTAACCATCATTCTACTCTCTACTTACAGGAGCAACATTTTTAGCTTCTACATATGGGTGAGAAGATGTAATATTTTTCTTTCTGTACCTGACTTATTTCAGCTAATATAATGACCTCTGCTTCTGTCCGTGTTGCTGCAGATGACAGGATTTCATTCTTTTTTATGGTTGAATAGTATGTCATTGTGTGGTAATACTACATTTTCTTTATCCATTTATCTATTGATGGAAACTTCGCGAATTCCGTATCTTGGCTATTGTAAAAATAGTGCTGCAATATGAACATGAGGATGTAGGGATCCCTTTGATGTACTAGTTTCCCTTCCTTTGAATAAATACCCAGTAGTGGTATTGCTGGATTGTATTGTAGTTTTGTTTTTGTTTTTTTAAGAAAGAGTCTTGCTCTGTCACCAGACTAGAGTGCAGTGGCACAATCTTGGCTCACTGCAACCTCCACCTCCTGGGTTCAAGCAGTTCTCCTGCCTCAGCCTCCCAAGTAGCTGGGACTACAGGCATGTGCCACCATGCCCAGCTAATCTTTGTATTTTTAGTAGGGACGGGTTTTCACCATGTTGGTCAGGCTGTTCTCAAATTCCTAACTTCGTGATCCGCCCACCTCGGCCTCCCAATGTGCTGGGATTACAGGCATGAGCCACCTTTGCCTGGCCCCTTATCTCTTAAAAAACAATATCAGGTAAGGTCTATTGTCCAGGCTGGACTTGAACTTCTAGGCTCAAGCAGTCTTCCCACTTCAACCTCCCAAGTGGTTGAGACTGCAGGCACTGCCAACGCACCCAGCAGTTTATAGTTTTTTTAGGAAAACTCCATACTATTTTCCATAATGGCTAATTTACATTCCCACCAACAGTATATAAGAGTGCCCTTTTCTCCACATCCTTGCCAGCATTTGTTATTTTTTGTCTTTTTGATAATAGCCACTCTAACTCGGGTCAGGTGATACGTCATTGTGGTTTTGATTTGCATTTCCCTGATAATTAGTGATGTTGAGCATTTTTTCATATACCTGATAACCATTTATATATCTTCTTTTGAGAAATCTCTGTTCAGCACCTTCCTTTGCCCACTTCTTAATGGGATTATTTGTTTTTCTGCTGTTGAGTTTGAGTTCTTGCATATTCTGGATATTAATTAGTCCCTTGTCAGATGAATGGTTTGCCAATATATTCTCCCATTTCAGAATGTCTCCTCACTCTGTTGATTGTCTCCTTCACTGTGGAGAGGCTTTTAGTTTAATATGGTCTCATTTGTCCATTTTGTTGTTGTTGTTGTTGCCTATGCTTTTGAAGTCTTAGCCATAAAATCCTTGCTCCAGTCGCTGAAGCATTTCCCCTATGTTTTATTCTAGTCATTTTATAGCTTTGAATCTTAAATTGAAGTCCTTGATCCATGTTCAGTTGATTTTTGTATCTCATGAGAGATGGGGGCCTAGTACCATTCTCCTACAAATCCAGTTTTCCCAGCACCATTTATTGAAGAGGATATCCTTTTCCCAATGTATGTTCTTGATGACTTTGTCAAAAATCCGTTGGCTCTAAATACGTGGATTTATTTCTGGGTTCTCTGTTCTAGTCCATTGGTCTGTGTGTCTGCGTTTTTATACCAATATCATGCTTTTTTTGGTTACTACACCTTTCTAGTATGTTTCGGAATCAGGTAGTGTGATACCTCAAGCTTTGTTCTTTCTGTCCAGGCTTGCTTTGTCTTTCTGAGTCTTTTGTGGTTCCAAACAAATTTCGGGATTGTTTATAGGCAATACTTGCACACAGTAAAAAAATTAATGATGTGAAAGGATCTAAGAGAAAAATAAAATTCCCACTCTCCTAACCTCTAGTCTCAGTCTTTTCTCCTTTAGAAACAACCATTATTGTTCTTTTCTTTTCTTTTCTCTTTTCTCTTTTCTTTTCTTTTCTTTCTTCTTTCCCAGACTTGACCCTCCCAAGTTCAAGTGATCCTCCTGCCTCAACACCCCAAGTACCTGGACTACTGATGCATGCCACCATACCTGCTAATTTTTTTTTGCATTTTTTTGTAGAGATGTGGTTTTGCCATGTTGCACAGGTTGGTCTCGAACTTCTGGTCTCAAGTGATTCGCCCACATTGGCCTGCCAAAGTATTAGGATTTCAGGCATGAACCACTATACCCAGCTGTTTGTTTCTTATACGTCTATGCAAGCACTTATATGGCCCCTCTTTTTCTTATATAAATGGTAGCTTACTACAACCTGTACTATGCGATTCTGTGATTATACTCATAAAAGCAATACAAAGTTAGATTTTTTTTTTTTTTTTTTTTTGCTTTGGATCTTTCATTGTGTAAGTATAGATGCATATTTTAACTTTTTTTTTTTTTTTTTTCCCAGACAGAGTTTTGCTCTTTATTTCCCAGGCTGGGGTGCAATGATGTGATCTCAGCTCACTGCAACTTCTGCCTTCCAGGTTCAAGGGATTCTCTTGCCTTAGCCTCCCAAGTAGCTGGGATTACAGGCATGCACCACCATGCCCAGCTAATTTTGTATTTTTTTTTAGTAGAGACTGGAGCTTCTCCATGTTGGTCAGGCTGGTCTCGAGCTCCTGACCTCAGGTGATCTGCCTGCCTCAGGCTCCCAAAGTGTTGGGATTACAGGCATGAGCCATCGCACCTAGCGAACTTTTTTTTTTTTTTTTTTTTTAGACAGAGTCTTGCCCTGTCATCCAGGCTGGAGTGCAATGGTGTGATCTCAGCTCTATGCAACCTCCGCCTCCCGTGTTCAAGTGATTCTCTTGCCTCAGCCTCCCGAGTAGCTGGGACTAAAGGTGCATGCCACCACGCCCAGCTAATTTTTGTATTTTTAGTAGAGACATGGTTTCTCCATGTTGGCCAGGCTGGTCTCGAACTCATGACTCAGGTGATCTGCCCACCTCAGCCTCCCACAGTGCTGGGATTATAGTCATATTTTAACAATTATTAGCCACAGCATATTTTAACAATTTGAAGCAGTACCAGAGGATATAATGTAGAAAGTTTATGTGGTCCCTATCTTACCACCCCATGGTAACTTCTTTTGGCAGTTGTGTGTGTTTCCTTCCAGATTTGTTTGGTACATATATTAGATGTTTATTAGATGAAACTGGAATATATATATTTATACATGTTAAGTTTAAGGCTGAAGTGGAGAGATGCTTGAAACCAGGAGGTCAAGGCCACAGTGAGCCATGATTGTACCACTGTACTCCAGCCTGGGTGAGAAAAAAATAAGAGAAAACAGAAGTTGACTTTAAGATATATGTGTATATATCTTATTCTGCAGCTTGTTCTGTTTACTTAAATATATTCGACATTTTTCTGGGTTATATGCAGGTCTGCTTCATTCTTTTAACGGTCTGTGTAGTATCCTAGTTCCATATGTACATTAGGTGGTATATAGTTTTTTTATTCCAGACACTGCTGCAGTAACTGTTCTTGTTCTTTTTGCACTCATGTTAGTGGTTATGTAGGATAGATTCCTAGAAGCAGCACTTTTGGCATGTGTATTTTACATTTTAGGTGGAAACTGACCTTTAGAATAATGTTATAAAAATTATCTGTAATTGGCCTGACGTAGTGGCTCACGCCTATAATCCCAGAACTTTGGGAGGCCAAGGTGGGCAGATCACTTGAGGCCAGGAGTTCAACACCAGCCTGGGCAACATGGCGAAACTGTCTCTACTAAAAATACGAAAAGTAACCAGAAGCTGCGCGCTTGTAATTCCAGCTGCTCAGGAGGCTGAGGCACTAGAATCACTTGAGCCTGGGAGGCGGGGGTTGCAATGATCCAAGACCACACCAATGCACTCCAGCCTGGGCAACAGAGGAAGACTCTGTCTCAAAATAAATCAATAAAATTTAAAATTTTAAAAATCACCTATAGTTATCCTCATCCAGTTTTATTCCACCACACAACTATTTTCATCTTTGTGTGTTCTACTTCCTCTTTTGTTCACTTATGCATTTTTTCCAAGATATGCATGCTGGGTTTGGGGGTGACTTTTTTCTGTTTTTTTTTTTTTTTTTTTTTAGACGGAGTTTCACTCTTGTTACCCAGGCTGGAGTGCAATGGCGCGATCTCGGCTCACCGCAACCTCCGCCTCCTGGGTTCAGGCAATTCTCCTGCCTCAGCCTCCTGAGTAGCTGGGATTACAGGCACGCACCACCATGCCCAGCTAATTTTTTTTGTATTTTTAGTAGAGACGGGGTTTCACCATGTTGACCAGGATGGTCTCGATCTCTTGACCTCGTGATCCACCCGCCTCGGCCTCCCAAAGTGCTGGGATTACAGGCTCGAGCCACCGCGCCCGGCCTGACTTTTTTCTGTTTTAATTTCTAAAAACATTTAAATTTGTTGCCATGTCATCTTTATGATTAACTACTTAGTGACTACATAATACTCAGTGAAATAGTTGTGTCCTCATTGGCCAAATCATTTTACCTGTGTACATTTGGGTTGCTCCCATTTCTTTTTTTAGAGACAGAGTCTCTGTCGCCCAGGCTGGAGTGCAGTGGTGCAAACTCAGCTCACTGCAACTTTGCCTCCCAGGTTCAAGTGATTTTCCTGCCTCAGCTTCCTGAGTAGCTGGGATTACAGGCATGTATCATCACACCTGGCTAATTTTTGTTGTTTTTATTAGAGATGGGGTTTTGCCATGTTGTCCAGGCTGGTCTTGAACTCCTGACCTCAGGTAATCCACCCGCCTCAGCCTCCCAAAGTGCTGGGATTGCAGGCATGAGCCACCACACCTGGCTGCTTTCATTTTTTAATTAGTAGAAATAGTGCTGTGATGATGCTTCTGTGAATGTCTGGTTTTGTTTTAACTTATTAGATTATTTCCTCAGAATAAAATTCTCAGGAAAATAATTTCTGAGGCAGAGGGACCAATGCTTTTATGTCCTTGCAGTATATTCAATATATTGTCCTGTAGCTTTTTCAAGATTGTTTTGCCCATGTACCTGCCAGTTTTGTAATAACAATACCAGCATTTAAAAAGAAACCTTAGGCTGGTCGTGGTGGCTCACACCTATAATCCCAGCACTTTGGGAGGCTGAGGCGGGCAGATCACGAGGTCAAGAGATCAAGACCATCCTGGCCAACATGGTGAAACCCCGTCTCTACTAAAAATATAAAAATTAGCTGGGCGTAGTGGCACACGCCTGTAGTCCCAGCTACTCGGGAGGCTGAGGCGGAAGAATTGCTTGAACCCAGGAGGCGGAGGTTTCATTGAGCCGAGATTGCGCCACTGTGCTCCCGCCTGGTGACAGAGCAAGACTCCGTCTCAAAAATAAATAAATAAGAAAGAAAGAAAGAAAGAAAGAAAGAAAGAAAGAAAGAAAGAAAGAAAGAAAAAGAAACCTTAGCATTGCTATAATTTTTATCTTTTTCTGTTGTTTTTTTTTTTTTTTTTGAAACGGAGTCTCGCTCTGTTACCTACGCTGGAATGCAATGGTGTAATCTCAGCTCACTGCAACCTCTGCCTCCCGGGTTCAAGCGATTCTCCTGCCTCAGCCTCCTGAGTAGCTGGGATTATAGGCATGTGCCACCATGAGGGCTAATTTTTGTATTTTTAATAGAGACAAGTTTCACCAGGCTGGACTCAAACTCGTGACCTCAAGTGATCCAGCCATCTCAGTTTCCCAAAGTACTGGGATTACAGGCATGAGCACCATGCCTGGCTGAATTTTTCATTTATTTGTGAGGAATGATGACCATGGTTTGATGTGTTTGTAATTTCTCGTAAGCATATTTTCTACTAGTATTCTTTTTGCACACTACCTGCTGGAGACTTGCTATTGTCCTTAGTCATTTCGTGTGATGTTTTTGGATTTATTTTGCCTATTATATTTTATGCAAGTATTTTTCTATCCTATTAGATTCATTATTCTTTTTTTTTTGGAGACGGAGTTTCGCTCTTGTTACCCAGGCTGGAGTGCAATGGCGCGATCTCGGCTCACCGCAACCTCCGCCTCCTGGGCTCAGGCAATTCTCCTGCCTCAGCCTCCTGAGTAGCTGGGATTACAGGCACGCACCACCATGCCCAGCTAATTTTTTGTAGTTTTAGTAGAGACAGGGTTTCACCATGTTGACCAGGATGGTCTCGATCTCTTGACCTCGTGATCCACCCGCCTCGGCCTCCCAAAGTGCTGGGATTACAGGCTTGAGCCACCGTGCCCGGCCTAGATTCATTATTCTTATACAGAAGTTTTATGTTTAGCGGTCAAATTGGTCATAGTTCTTCCGTCAGTCATTTACTTCTAATGGTCATCCCTCCTATGCTGTGCCAGTGGATACTCCTGGATCTTTATTGCTGCTCTTTTTCCATCTGTCCGGAATGTGCACTTGGGAACTAGAGAATTGGGGCGCCTTGTTTCCATCAGCCCATTGCCTGTTCTTTCTCATCATTTGGTTCTTGGCTTAAAGATTACATACCTGTGGCTGGGAATGGTAGCTCATGCCTGTAGTCCCAGCACTTTGGGAGGCCACAGCAGGTAGATCGCTTGAGCCCAGGAGTTCATTTTTTTTTTTTATTCTTTTTGAGATGGAGTCTTGCCTTGTTGCCCAGGTTTGAGTGCAGTGGCCCGATCTCATATCACTGCAACCTCCACCTCCCGGGTTTAAGTGATTCTCCCACCTCAGCTTTCTGAGTAGCTGGGATGACAGGCATCTGCCACCACGCCTGGCTAATTTTTTTTGTATTTTTAGTAGAGATGGGGTTTCACCATGTTGGCCAGGCAGGTCTTGAACTTGTGACCTTGTGATCCCCCCGCCTTGGCCTCCCAAAGTGCTAGGATTACAGGCATGAGCCACCATGCCTGGCCATGAGCCCAGGAGTTCAAAACCAGCCCGGGCAACATGGCAAAACCCCATCTCTGCAAAAAATTAGCTGGGTTTGGTGGCACACCCTGGTAGTTCCACCTGTTTGGGAGGCTGAAGTGGGAGGATCACTTGAACCTGGGAGGTCAAGGCTGCAGTGAGCCGTGATCACACCACTGCACGCCTGGGTGACAGTGAAACCCTAGCTCAAAAAAAAAAAAATTATATCTCCTCAGGAGTTCCTGACCACATTAGCCAGAGTAGCATCCCTTGCCCCACTGCCTAGTCCCTTTATCCTACAAGAATCTTGTTTACTTTTTTAAGTCTCTTTCACCAGAATGTGAGCTTCTTGAGGTCAGGGACCTCCTCAGTTGTGGTCACCAGTATACTCGGCTCTTCTGTCGACCTGCTATCTTGGGCAAAACCCTTCTCCTTTCCAAACCTGTTTCCTCATCAGTAACATGGAGATCATACTAATCGTGAATGAGAGTTTCAGAAAAGAGCATGTGTCTGAAAGCAATATATAACTCATAGTAGGTGCGGGGTAGAGAAATTATACCTGTGTGTCCTCCCATTCCTGATAGATGTATGTTTGCTTTATTTCTTTTTCTTTCTTCCTTTTTTTTTTTTTTTTTTTTTTTGAGGAGTCCTGTTGGCCAGGCTGGAATGCAGTGGTGTAATCATGGCTCACTGCAGCCTTGACTTCCTTGACTCAAACAATCCTTCCACCTCAGCCTCCCAAGTAGTTGGGACTACAGGCACACGACATGATGCCTGGCTAATTTTTTTTCTCTTCTGTAAAGACAAGGTTTCACCATGTTGCCCAGGCTGGTCTCAGACTCCTGGGCTCAAGCAGTCTACCTGCTTCAGCCTCCCAAAGTGCTGGGATTACAGGCATGAGCCACTGCTCCTGGCCGTGTTTACTTTTGTTTGTTTGTTTGTTTTTGAGATGGAGTCTCGCTCTGTCGCCAGGTTGGAGTAGGTGATCTTGGCTCACTGCAACCTCCACCTCCTGGGTTCAAGCAATCCTCCTACCTTAGCCTCCCGAGTAGCTGGGACTACAGGTGCATACCACCACACCTAGCTAATTTTTTGTATTTTTAGTAGAGATGGGGTTTCACCATGTTGGCCAGGCTGGTCTCAAACTTGTGACCTAAAGTGATCCGCCTGCCTCGGCCTTCCAAAGTGCTGGGATTACAGGCATGAGCCACCACACCTGTCCCATGTTCACAGTTAGACAGCCAGATCTTGTGTCTGGTTCTCGTTAAATTTTGGATCTTAGCTCTTTTTCACACTGTGGAGTGTGAGGCCATGTCCCCCTCTTGTACCTAAAAAGATTGATTTCATGAAACATAGTTGCAGAAATGCTTTTTATTTGTTCCTTCAGTATTCATTGAGCCTATCCTCTGCAAGGTACTGGAGCTGTAAACTCTGGTCTGATTTCCTGGCAGGGTGCTTTGTGTCTGGAGGAGGAGATGAACATGACCTAAACAGTTGCACTGCATTGTGGTCAGTGCTGTGAAGGCTGGGGACCTTCACAGAAGCAGAGGGGCTGGTGTCAGAGAAGCCTCCTGGCGGGAGGCTCTGGAGCTGAGTCCAAAGGGTTGGGAGGTGGTTACATCAAACAATGACTGAAGGAGGGAAACTTGTTTCCTTCAGACCAGCGGCAGTACCCGGCAGGGCAGGGGTGGGAGGCTCCCGCAGGCTCTGTTTGCCCCCTGCTGTCCATTCTCCACACAGCACCCAGAGCCGTCTTTTGGAAACATCAGGTGTTGTCACTCTTTACCTCAAAACTTGACAGTGGCTCCAGAAATCATACCCAGTAAAAACCAAGATCATCACTTGGTCTGCCAGGCCGTCTGTGGCCTGGTCCCAGCTCCCAGCTGCCGCCCCTCCCCTGCTCCCTACTCTTCAGCCATACTGGCCCCATTGCTTTTCCTGAAAATGTGCCAGGCATTTGCCCACCCCAGGGCTTTTGTGCTTGCTCTTGGTGCTGTCTGGAACACTCCCTGGAAACCAGCATGGCTAACTTCCTCATTTCCTTCAAAAGTCTACTCACTATAGCCTTGGTGAGCCTTCTCTGATGATGTATGTCATATTGCATCAACCCTGCATTCCAGATCCCATTTCCCTGCTGACATTCATGTTTTACTTCTGTTTTGTTAATGTCCTACCCCCAACCCCCTCCCACAAATGTCAGTTTCATAACATGGGATTTTTTGTTATATTTTGTTCACTGCAGCATCCTCAGGCCTAGAACAATGTCTGGCACAAGGAAGGTTGCCGTGTAGTTACTGAATGAGTAGCAGTCTTAGCAAATTTCATCTTTTTCAGCCCCCCTCTCCAATCTCTGGGGGATATTTTGGACTTAGAGTCTGACATTTTTGTTTTTACTTTTTTACCCCTTTCTTTCAGGGTTGATTGCAGATTGATTGAGCTGTCCTAAATTGTCATCCAAGTTCTTACATATTCTTATTCTGACAACGTTGGGTGCATCAGAGCCCTGTATCATAGGCTTCAATTGGTTACATAGATGGGGGTTAAAATGTTTTTAAATAGAAACAATACAGTAGAATGAAAAGGACTGTTTTGAAAAAAAAAAAAAAAAAAAATGAAACCTTATCTATAATTCCTTGCTCTTAATGTGGCTCTTTTTTTTTATAATCTCCTCTAGCCTTTTGTTTTCTTGTGATTGCAGTCACCAAAGCACTTTATTTTTCATTTTGCTGTTTTCACTTAACATTATAATACACAGCTTTTGTGATGGTATAACATGGTCTAATCACCATTGGTAATATGTGTATTACATTCCTATTAGTGGATATTCCATAACTTACTTGGCCTTTTCTCTAATTGTTGGGCATTTTTAGTTCTTTCTGCATTATACTATTGCAAATGTCACTGTACTTTGGTACATGATGAATTTTCAGGATGGTGACCAGGGCAGACTGAGTACTGTATAGCAGTAACCACTGTTGTGCCCCACTCCTCCCCTTCAGAATAGCCCCTGCCACACAGTAGGAGCTCAGTGAGTGTGTTGACTGACATTGGATCTCATACATGTGCGACCCGCTACATTGTACTCTCATGTCCACAGAGCCCTGTCATCGTACCCAGGCTCCAGATCTTAGAGGCGTCAGGCTATTTGGCACTTTACAGGAGGAACTTGTTTACCCTTCCCTCCTGCATTCGAGAGTATTCTTCTGTCACAGGGGAGTGGGTGGCAGTGACTGGATTGTCAGCCTTATGCCTTCCAGAAAAACAAGAATTCATTGTGCAGTCTCCACCCAGTGTTGAGGATTCCCCCTCCCAACTTGTTAGTCCCTGGGGGTGATGAACTGTTTTCTTTTGGTGAATGAAGCCTCTGTTTCTAACAACTCTCAGGCTTTGAGGGTCTTCTGACTGGATTCTAGACCAGTCTGGAGGGGCCACCTGAGATCAGGTGTACCTCAGGCCCAGTTTTCATCCACAGGAAGAGTTAGGCCTACTTCAGTGAAGCAGGCGTTTATCACACTCCCAACTCTGCAGACCTTTGTAGAGTCTCTACGAAATAGGCATAGTACCTAATGCATGTCCCAGACAGGCACAGCTAGGGACTGGGGAGTCACAGGTAGGCAGACCCCATTGATTGGGGGATCAGGGCTTTGTGGAGGATGATGTCTTAGATGGTCTAAGACATCTGTTTGTTGGATTTCAGCAGAGAAGAGGCCTTGTGGGGTAAAAAGATGTGGAGACAGGGAGATGTGTCACAGAGCTAGAGAGTGGAGGGAAAGGTAGGACAGGTGGGAGGGACAGGCCTGGCATGGCAGAATGAGGACCCAAACTTCAACTGCCCCTCTGCTACAGATGCTGTGTGCAGGAGTAGCCCACCTGAGCATTTTCTGGGTAATCGAGATCAATGAGCCCCTTTCCGAGACATACTTCTCATAACTGCTGTGTATCATACTATCTCAGATGCCTGCTGAAGTCACTGAGTCTATCCTTATATGCTGTTTGGGCCACACCACAAATGACAAAGTTTTGTTGTCCTGTTAAGACACCACTCTCTGGGTTTTCTTAAATCATCGGAGTCCTGTCCCCAAGCTATGCCAAATATGTTATGTGAGTCATGGACGTGTATATACATGGGAATGGTGTTATATTCTGCTCCCCAACAGCTGAGGAGGGTGGGATAATAGTGCCTGGTGGGCAGAGCGCCAGGAGCAGCCTTGTCCCACGTAGGAATGTGAGTAGGGGTGTGAGTGGATGCTCTTGGGCACTGGTGGTGGCCGGAGGAGCACGTCAGATCAGCCTGGGGAGCTTTGAGGGGGTGCCAGGTGCCTGTATTACTTGTTTGTTGTTGGAAGACAAATGTGTGATTCATCTGCCTGGGGCATAAGGAAGTTAATCCTGCCTCTTGGCCTCTCCTAACCTTGGTCTGTTTTTCTGGTAGGCAGAAGTGGAGGAGACACTGAAGCGACTTCAGAGCCAGAAGGGAGTGCAGGGAATCATCGTGGTGAACACAGAAGGTACGCCCTCCCTTCCTCCTGCCATGACTCACTCCCAGGCAGGCCCAGGCCCAGAAGCAACCATAACAGCATAGCCCTTGCTATTTACTAAGCCCTTCATGAACCGAATCTTTTTTTTTTTTTTTTTCTTTGAGGCAGAGTTTTGCTCTTGTTGCCCAGGCTGGAGTACAATGGCACGATCTCAGCTCACTGCAACTTCTGCCTCCTGGGTTCAAGTGTCTGTCCTGCCTCAGCCTCCCGAGTAGCTGGGATTACAGGCATGCACCACCACACCCAGCTACTTTTGTATTTTTAGTAGAGATAGGGGTTCGCCATGTTGGTTAGGCTATTCTCGAACTCCTGACCTCGTGATCCACCCACCTCAGTCTCCCAAAGTGCTGGGATTACAGGCTTGAGCCACCGTGCCCAGCTGAACCGGATCTAATAAGCCTTTTTAATTTTTAATACCTTCAGTGTTCTTTTTTTTTTTTTATTTTAAGGCTAGTCAGGTGAAGCAGTGGGAGTGGAGAAGGGACAAAGAAATCAGTAACTGGTTGTGAGCAATTAGTGTAAACACTACTGCACTTGAACCAGCCACCTCCAGTGTCCTCACAAAGGGAAAGTCCACTCAGTCCTACCACCCTGACAGATCACACTCCAGTCTTCCGTGCTTACTCAGCCTTGTCCAGCACAGTTCCTGAGGACCATAATCATAGTTGCTATCCTTTGGCATACATTTACACATGAGCTTTTTAAAATATTGCTTCATGGTTTATATAAGCAGATTTTTAAAGTGCCAGTGCAATGTTCATTAGCCCAGTTTTGTTGTTTCTACCTTTTAGTGAATCCATTAAGTGGGTATTACATACCCATTTGTGTTGATTCTGCTTCACTGGCTGGATAGTTCTCTAGTTCACTTCTCTGTACCTGCAGCTTCCCCGCCACAGCCCTTTCTGGGTGGGAATTTATATAGGTAGAAGGGTACAGATACTAATTTTCCCAGACTGCACTGGACAGGGAAGGAGCTAACATTTTTCACACACCCGCTCTGTGCCAGGCTTCTGGCTGATGCTCCACGTACTCTCTTATATTCCTTAAAGCAGCCCTGTTGTGTGCATTTTGCAGTGAAGAAAACAGTCTAGAAATTTAAATTGATCTGCCTGCCATCATAGAATCGAGATTTAAATCTAAGCCTGTCTGAGTGCGCTTGTGCGCTTTCTCCCACACCATGCTGTAAGGAACCAGAATGGCCCCCAGGCTGTCACGCACCAGGCAGCAGTAAGGACAGGGGCTCTGGAATCCAGCAGTTGTAAGTTTGAATCTTGCCTCTTCCCCTGACTAGCTTTGTGACCTTGCCCAAGTCGCTTAAGCCTGTAAATGGGGATAAAACTTATATCTACCTTATAAGTTGAATAATAACTGAGAATGAACAGCATAAAGCAGCTAGTCACCATCCATATTGAGCTGTGAGGCGTTTGTTCATACAAACCCTGATTTACCTGATTGGGTTCCCCTGCTGGGTTGGGGGCATCCACATGCTTCATGCCGCTAGGCCACAGTGTTTCCCAAATGTATTCATGCTTTGAAATCACCTGGGGCTCCTGTTAAACATAACTTTCCAGGCTTCTGTACCAAAAAGTCTAATTTATTAGGGCCAAAGCAAGACCCAGGGAATCTGTGTGTTTACCAAGTGTCCCAGGAGATTCTTATGATCAGACAAGTTTAGAAAATTCTGCTTTAGGGGATAGATTCTAATCAGAGAGCTACAGGCCTAAGATTCACAGCAGTTCTGTCACCTTCCGAAGGCTTTCCCTTGGAGAGACTGCCTCTGATCATGTGTCCAGGGCCGTGTTCCTTAAACCTAGGGATCCTTTGCTCTCCCTGGAAGTAGAGGTAGAGGCTGGGGTTCCTGTCCTCCATTTCAGTCAGAGCACACACACTGAACCATCAGCTTGTGATTCTACATTGGTTTTAATTCGGGAAGGGGTTTGGCCAATTTAAAAACTACCTACTACTGAAAAAAAAAAAAAAAAAAAAACTACCCTACTACAGTTTACAAAAATAACGTAAACCAATTTATGTGAGGCTGGGAGGAGAGGAGTCCACTGAGACACTGTTGCTGTTAGCAGCAGTGTGGCCAGTGAAGGAAGACAAGGGCCATGCCTGACTCACCTCTGTTCCTGTGTCATTCACCACAGGCTGCAGAGTCAGGTCACTGAACATTAAGTGAACCAACCACAGTGAGTGTTGCCATCAGCTCCTTTGATTTGGAAATTCCGAAGGACTGTGTTCAAAGGAAATAATCCCAAAGGAAAAAGCCCAAAATTGTTGCAAGCATGTTAGATGCCATAATCAGTAGATTAATAATTATTATAATGGCTGGGTGTGGTGGCTCACACCTGCTCCCAGCACTTTGGGAGGCCTAGCCAGGAGGATCATTTGAGCCCAGGGGTTTAAGACCAGCCTGGGCAACATAGTAAGACCCCCTACTCCACAAAAAATGAAAAATTAGGCAGTCGTGGTGGTGCACACCTGTAGTCCTAGCTACTCAGGATGCTGAGGCAGGAGGATTGCTTGAGCACGGGAGTTCAAGGCTGTAGGGAGCTCTGATTGCACTCCAGCCTGGGCAACAGAGCAAGACCTTGTCTCTTGAAAAAAAAAATAAGTAATAATGGAGTGTGTAGGCCCTTCAGTGCCCAGCCCAGGGGCTGCTCCCACAGGCCAGGATTGACAAGCGGCCCTGTGGGTAGAGGTGATATAGAAGTACCTGTATCTGTCACGTGCCTGGCCCTCTGCTGGGCACAGTTTGATTACGTGTTTCTTGGCTGCCTCACAGGGTAAACATTGTGGCCACCTTTATGGACACACATGGACATCCCAAGAGGTCAGGCCATGCCCAGTCGCTGGACACCCCCACCCCACCGCAGCCCCAGTTCTCTAACCCAGTGTATTCAGTGGGCTCTAATTTTTTCAGTGCTCTTAGAGAGCCTCTTATGCATGATGTCAGTCTAGGCGTTGTTTTGGAAAAGCAGAGTTCTCAGCAATTCCTACTTAAGCAGAATGAAGGCCATCAAGGGCAGCAAAGTAGAGGTGCTGTGTCTTTGGATAGAATGTCAATTTCCAGCTGGATGCGGTGACTCACACCTGTAATCCCAGCACTTTTGGAGGCTTAGGTGGCAGATCACCTGAGGTCAGGAGTTTGAGACCAGCCTGGCCAACATGGTGAAATCTCATCTCATCTCTACTAAAAATACAGTTACAAATACAAGTTAGTTGGACGTGGTGGCAAGCGCCTATAATCCCAGCCACTCGGGAGGCTGAGGCAGGAGAATCACTTGAACCAGGGAAGGCGGAGGTTGCAGTTAGCCAAGATCGCGCTACTGCACTCCAGCCTGGGCAACAAGAGCAAGACCTTGTCTAAAAAAAAAAAACAAAAAAACACCACAATGTTGATTTCCAAGTCAGCAGAGCCCTGGCAAACACAGAGCTAGACAGAGCATGTTCCCCAGCCCTGCCTAGTTCTGATTAAACTATGTGGTCATTTCATTCACAGGAGACCAGGAGCCCTTGGGACACTGTGGAGGCCGGACCAGGCCCCCTGCTCAGGCTGCTCCTGATCAGCTGGGTGGCCTGAGGCAACTCCTTTCCCCTCTTCAGCTCCCAACTGCCTCGAGTGCAGTGATGGTCCAGGGAATCTCTTTTGGGTACCTCTTGCTTCAAGACCTGAAAGACTTTTGTCACTAAGAGAGAAACCTGGGACTGGACATTTTGACTCTAAGGAAACAACCCCAGGGGCCAGCAGCCCCAGCTGTGACCCCTAGGCTTCCACCCAGACCCGCAAAGGAGAGGTTCTCATTCTTGCCTTAAAACTGCCCCTAAAGCCAAACCTTCACTGGGGAGATCTAGCCCCAGCTGCTTACCTTTTAGATACCAGTGAATGCTGCTTTTTTGTTTACTCATGGGACTAATCGCACCATACCTGAGAACATGGAATACAGAATGAGCCCACCTGGCTTTGAGTCCGGGCCCTACTTACTTAGCAGCTATGTGGTTCGGGCATAAGCCACTTTCTCTGTTAGGTTTCTCATTTGTAAAATATAGATAATTCTGCCTTCCTCTATGGGAATTTTTTAGAATAGTGCCTGGCATAGAATGCCTATGAATGTCTCAGTAAGAGTGTGTGTGTGTGTTTCTGTGTGTGTCTGTGTGTGTCTGTGTGTGTGTGTGTGTGTGTGTGTGTGTGTGTGTGTCTTTAACATGTGTCCCATTCTCAGGGCACCCACATCAGTGTCTCGTTTACATCTCACACAGTGACCCTGCAAGGCAAGGGTTTGCCCAGTTTTCAGATGAGAAACCCAAAGCTGAGAGAGGTGTGGGAAACTGGCCAAGGTCACCCAGCTGTGGGTGGGTGTGGTCAGAACCCAGGATCTGGGTTGGTCATACTTCCTGCTGATCCATGGGGCCTTTAAGCCCCCTGAAGCACAGATATTATTTTACAGATAAGGCAGTGGAGGCTCAGGAGGTTTTATCACTTGTCCAAGCCCGCATAGCTATGAAGGGGCAAAGCTGAGTGTCAGGTCAATTTGGGGCCCTGTTAATCTGGCCATAGCTACCCAGCCTAGGAATTGGCTAAAGGCAGTCATGAGACTGACCTGCTGGGTGCAAGAAACTGGCCCAATCTTGTTTTCTTAGGGCCCCAGGAATGCGATGGTGGGCAGAAGGGGGTCGTGATGGCTCCTACCCCATTGCTGCCCCATCGTGGGTAGATTATAATGGATGCAATAATTACTGCCATCCTCAGGAAGTTTCACCTATAGAGAAGGCCTCACAGCATCCTACCATGCACATTGTGGCCATCCAGGAGCCAGCAGAAGCTGTGGTGACCTGGTCATCTTGTCTCTTGCAGACAAGTGATGATGACAGCCTGTTCCCCTGACTTCACTTGGCTCAAAAAGTCTCTGACTCACCTGCTTCTTTTGCCACCATGTCCTCTTCTGCCCACCCTCGCATTCCTCGTGCCCTAGGAGATCCGGCCAGTTTCTTTACCACCCAGCCGGTCAGCCTGATAACTAACTGCCTTTGGCCAACACCTAGGCTAAGCAGCTGTGGGCCAGATAAGCAGGGTCCTGGGCCCCAAAGCTGGCCACTTACATATGAGGAGCCTCTTGTGCCACATTGCTCAAGTGCCTGTCAGCTGGCAGGCTCTTGGGGCTCATGGATGGAACCTTCTGCTCATATGTCACAGCCAACTCACAGGTACCTGCTGGCCCAATTGAGCCACGTTCCTTACCTCTGTGACAGTAGGCACTATCCAGTGAGTAAGGTCTATTTAATGGTTCATCTCAAGGAAATAGTCCTCCAAACAAAAGGTTTGGTACACAGTGATGTTCATTGCCCAGATAATTACACTGGTAACACACCCACCCCCTAAGTAGCCAACAACAGAGGCTGGGGAGCTCTGTGGACTGCCCACTCAGTGGGCTCTTTGAAAGAGGTAACAGTGCTATTTACAAAGGGTCAACATATGTTTCATGTTTCTGTGTTTGTCATACACACATAGAAACATGCTTTAACTTGGGCACACAGTCATGTGGACAGTGTGTTTACAGCTGGACCCCAAGCCTCCCTTGGGTGGGAACGGTGATGGTTATATCCCAACACAAGTTGACTTTTTCTCTTCTACTTTTTGGTATTTAGAAATTTATAAGGCCAGGCGCGGTGACTCATGCCTATAATCCCAGAACTTTGGGAGGCCGGGGTGGGTGAATAACCTGAGGTCAGATGTTTGAGACCAGACTGGCAAACATGGTGAAACCTATCTCTACTAAAAATACAAAAATTAGCTAAGCATGGTGGCAGGCGCCTGTAATTGCTGCTACTCGGGAGGCTGAGGCAGGAGAATCGCTTGAACCTGGGAGGCTAAGGTTGCAGTGAGCTGAGATCATGCCACTGCACTCCAGCCTGGGCCACAGAGCAAGACTCTTTCTAAAAAAAAAAAAAAAAGAAAAAAAAAGAAAAATTTGTAAAAGTGCTTCCTGGTTTGGGTTCTAAGCATTATGAAGAGTCTCCCTTAAAAAAAAAAAAAAAAAACTTATTTTATTAGTTTTTTATTAAAAACCTTATTAGTTTTTTTAAAAACACTTATTTTATTAGTTTTTTAATCTGTGTCTCTGCTTGAGTTGGAGCTAGTCTCTCCTTTTACCGCTGGGAACCAGTCAGCCCTGGGAAAGGAACCCAGGAGTAAGCCAGCAGGCCTGTGTATGAATCCTGGCCCCACTCTGTGACTACTGACAGTTCGCCTCACTGCTCAGAGCCTCTTGGTGAATGATATGATGTTGCCACCCACAGAATAGTTCTAGGGCATGGTGCTGGCATGCTTTGGGTGCACAGCACCATGCCTGTCACATAGCAATCCCTCTGAGGATGGCAGCATTGACTGGTAACTGCTATTCCAGTTCTCTCCAGTTAGAGATGTGGGTGGGAGCTCAGCAGAAGGGGCTCTACATCCTCTCAGTCTCCGTCTGCTTTCCCCTCAGGCATTCCCATCAAGAGCACCATGGACAACCCCACCACCACCCAGTATGCCAGCCTCATGCACAGCTTCATCCTGAAGGCACGGAGCACCGTGCGTGAAATAGACCCCCAGAACGATCTCACCTTCCTTCGAATTCGCTCCAAGAAAAATGAGATTATGGTTGCACCAGGTAAGGGGTCTTCTGCCTCCCCACGTAGGAACAGACCTCACGGCACATTCTCTGGTTCATCAGGAGGCCTGGCACAGTGGTGTCTCTAGAAGATCCAAGCAGGGCCCAAGGAGTTGAAGGAATTGGGTTATTGCCTCACTGCCTAGCCGGACTCCCGGGGGAGATAGACACGTGAGCATCACACGTGTCTCACTGCCTTGATAGGGGGAAATTCAAAGGCATTTGGGACATGGAAGAGGGTGTGACCAGGCCTGCTGAGCTGTCTTGTCTGCAAAGGCTTCCCAGAAGAGGGGACATTGGAGCTGAATCTTAAGGATACCAGAAGCAGTATGAGCAAGGTGGAGGGCAGAAAGCCACATTTGGAAGAATATTCAGTGATTCTGCTCCAAAATGTAAAAGTACTGTATCATTTTATCCTTGAAAACGTTCTCTGCCCACATGTTAAGGCCAGCCTGTCTTAGGCCCTTGCAGCCAGCTTTTCTTCCTGCACCAGAGCAGATGCTGTGTTTCTTTCACATGAAGTGCTTGCCTTGCATTTGGGGGCTGTGTGGTGCAACCAGTGCTGGTATTTTGGCCTTGGGATCATTCTCATGGTGAGGAGATGTTCATTCTGGCAGGGGCCCACAAGGATGGGAGCACAGGAGCAAACAACAGGGCCAAGTCTCCTGCCCAGCCCCCTTGCTCTCACTCATGGACTGGGGTGGCAGACAGAGCCTCCAGGACCATCTTTGCATGGTTACTTTTTTCTCACTCTTGCTTTTTTTTTTGAGACGGGAGTCTCGCTTTGTCGCCAGGTGCCAGGCTGGAGTGCAGTGGCGTGATCTCGGCTCACTGCAACTTCTGCCTTCCGGGTTCAAACAATTCTCCTGCCTCAGCCTCCCGAGTAGCTGGGACTACAGGCGCACGCCACCATACCCAGCTAATTTTTGTATTTTTAGTAGAGATGGGGTTTCACCATGTTGGCCAGGATGGTCTCCATCTCTTGACCTCGTGATCTGCCCACCTCAGCCTCCCAAAGTGCTGGCAGAAAGCCAGCATGAGCCACTGTGCCCAGCCTCACTCTTGCTTTTTTTTTTTGGCTGAGCCACATAGTTGAGTGTGCGTGCGTCACATATGCCTGTGATGGTGCACTTCCGCTGCAGTGCCGCTTATTGAGGGCATCAGGACGTGAGTGTGGAGGAGTGAGAGGTGAGACTTTGGTCCAGATTAGAGGGGATCACAAACACCTAATCCAGTTGCATGGACTTGATCTTGCAAGTAAGGGTTTTTAGGGCAGGAGGTGATAGGATTATGATTAGGGCCCAGATGAAGGAAGGCAGTGGGAGATCTAGGGACATAGAGTGCCCTGGGTGTGGGAACACAGACAGCGAGGAGGCTGGCCACAGAGTTCTGAAGTCATTTGATGGGAGTCAGCCACTCCCCACAGCAGACCAGTGTAGGTCTGTCCCCAGGCCTGAAAGGATGGGAATAAAGAACTATAGAGCCCACAGTCACAGCAGCCCACAGTCTCCCTGGGACACTCCCTAGAGGGGTGGGGACAGAGCAAGTCAATCACAGAGAAGGGCATAAGGGTAACTCCAGAGTCGTTTACTACAAAATCATGCTGTCCGTTGTGTAATGCCTGATCCATCAGGGAGAAAAGACTGTAAGAGGCCCAGAATCTTTTCCCAGGCCTGCCTCTCACAGGCATGACCTTGGGCAAGTTGCGGAACACTCCCAAATCCACATCTGTAAAATGTCAAGTAGGAAGTAGGAGACTGTGCTGTACTGATCTCCTGAGCCACCCTGCCTGGTTGAGTGTGTTAGCCTGGGTTGGGGAAAAAAGCCTTGGAATCAGATTTGAACTGAAATCCTTCCCAGAATGTCATGTTGTGTGGCTGCAAAGTTTCACTCTCCTAAAAGTCAGGCTGGGAGGCCAGGTGTGGTGGCTCATGCCTGTAATCCCAACACTTAAGGAGGCTGAGGTGATCGGATTACGAGGTCAGTTCAAGACCATCCTGACCAACATGGTGAAACCCTGTCTCTACTAAAAATACAAAAATTAACCAGGCGTGGTCGCACGTGCCTGTAATCCCAGCTACTTGGGAGGCTGAGGCAGGATAATTGCTTGAACCTGGGAGGCAGAGATTGCACCACTGCACTCCAGCCTGGGCAACAGAGCAAGACTCCATCTCAAAAAAATAAAAAAGTCAGGCCAGGAGTGATCTTCTACTCACCCTGTGCACAGCAGACCTTGTGCTCCCCAGTGGCCCACTGGGATTTCAGGATGTGGGGGAAGGGGGCAAATTATGTGATCTCCAAATCAGACAGATTCTCCACGGACAGTGTCCTTTGGCATAAAGCTCCTGAGAATGTCTCCTCCAGAAGGACAGCATCGTCCGAAAGCTGGTGGCCATTCAGGTCTCAAGTTGGCAGCAGTGGCATCTGCAGTTTGGCCCTGAAGACCCACAGGCATTCAGAACCCATGAGTGTGGTTGGTGCTTGAGTCCAGGATGGACAACTCCCAAGAAGGGGTTTCTCCTTGGGGTCCACAGGCCCTGAGGTCCCACAGCCTTGTCAGTGGAGGAGGATGAGGTGGCCTGTCTCTGGCCTTGGCAGAGCTCAGGTCCCACTGTCTCCCTGCCGCACACGCGCAGCGCTATGCTGGAGGACGGTGGCGCGCTGATCTCGTCTTACAGAGCATCCTTCTTTGGATCACCTTATCTGCATTTTTAAGTCCCTCTCCTCCACTTGACAGTAAGTTTCATGAGGGCAGGGGCTTGTAAGCACATAGTAAGCATCTAACAAATATCCGTTGATTAAATAAATGAATGACTCTGTAAACCTCCCTCCATTGCTGACACCCCACTATTGGGGGTCAGAGGTGGGGTCAGCAGTGGGAATGAGGTCAGGGATGTCTGTGGGGTGTAATTTTAGGATGAAAGCCAGTAATTTCACACTTTGACATACCCACTTTTATGTGGACAAGAAAAAATAATTGGGTTTTGGTGCCAGAACTCCTGTGGTCAGGAGCTACCATGCAGAGCCTAGGAGGCACTGGGGCTGAATTGCCTTAGGATGACTGCAGAGCACAGGACCCAGGGCTGGCCACAGGCGTAGAGCTAGCCTGGCTACTGCTGGAGGTGTCTATATGAGACTGTAGTTAGCACCCTACACATCATGGGCAGCCTGGAGCAGCCTGGCCCAGGAGGAAGATATCCACGCCTTCCTACCCACCTGACCTGACTCCATCCGGCTGAGGAGCTGCTTCCCAGGCTGCAGACAGCAGCAGTGTTCCAGACAGACTGGCTTTCCACATGTGTGCTAAATTCACCCCACCCTGGCTGCCCAGGTGAACAGACTCTTTTTCTTTTTCTTTTTTTTTTTTTTTTTTTTTTTGAGACAGAGTCTCTGTTGCCCAGGCTGGAGTGCAGTCACGCGATCATGGCTCACTTCAGCATCAACTGCAAAGGCCGAAGTGATTCTCCTCCCTCAGCCTCCCTTGTAGCTGGGACCACAGGCATATGCTGCCACATCCAGCTTTTTTTTTTTTTTTTTTTTTTTTTTT
>NW_022436973.1:8719986-8789645 GCF_009761245.1 Sapajus apella | reverse complement strand
TTTTTTTTTTTTTTTTTGAGATGGAGTTTCACTCTTGTTGTCCAAGCTGGAGTGCAGTGGCGTAATCTTGACTCAACGCAACCTCCGCCTCCTGGGTTCAAGCAATTCTCCTGCCTCAGCCTCCTGAGTACCTGGGATTACAGGCATGCACCACCACGCCCGGCTAATTTTGTATT
Organism: Sapajus apella; assembly: GCF_009761245.1. Taxonomy (NCBI): domain Eukaryota; kingdom Metazoa; phylum Chordata; class Mammalia; order Primates; family Cebidae; genus Sapajus; species Sapajus apella. The sequence goes on along the minus strand of NW_022436973.1, from coordinate 8,789,469 downwards.
TTTAGTAGAGACGGGGTTTCTCCATGTTGGCCAGGCTGGTCTTGAACTCTTGACCTCAGGTGATCTGCCCACCTCAGCCTCCCAAAGTACTGGGATTACAGGCGTGAGCCACTGCGCCCGACCACTTTCTTTTTTATCGTAGAGACGGTCTCACTATGTTGGCCAGGCTGATCTCAAACTCCTGAGCTCAAGTCATTCTCCCACGTCGGGCTCTCAAAGTGCTGGAATTATAGGCGCGAGCCACCATGCCCGGCCAAGACATTTTAACACAAATTTTGTTAGCCGGCATGGTGGCATCCATATTCCCAGCTACTTGGGAGGCTAAGGCAGAAGGATTACTTGAACCTGGACAGCTGAGGCAGCAGTGAGCCATGATCACGCCACACACTCCAGCCTGGGAGACAGCGAGACTCTGTCTCAAAAAACAAACAAAACAGACTTCTGGTTTTTACTTATTAACTTCACTAATTTTTTTTTGTTTTCTGAGACGGAGTCTTGCCCCGTCACCCAGGCTAGAGTGATCTTGGCTCACTGCAACCTCGGCCTCCCAGGTTCAAGCAATTATGCTGCCTCAGCCTGCTGAGTAGCTCGGATTACAGGCGCACGCCACCACACCTGGCTAATTTTTTGTATCTTTAGTAAAGACAGCGTTTCATCATGCTGGCCAGGCTGGTCTCAAACTCCTGACCTCGTGATCTGCCCACCTCGGCCTCTTAAAGTGCTAGGATTACAGGCATGAGCCACCTTGCCTGGCTGACTTCACTAATATTAAAGCTGAGGTAACTAACTCAGCCTGCACACCCTTTAACACACTACCTCTCACAAAGCACTTCAAGTGGTATTATTGGATTTAGGGCTTGATAATATGGAATAAAAGACACTGATAGTACTGATTGTGCCTATTTTTATCAGTGGCTTGTTTATTATTTCTGTTTTTATTAGTGATTATGAAACTGCTAGTCATTTAGTTTCTTCCCAGTTGCAATAGCCCATCTTCCTGGGAAGAACAAAGCTTTTTTTTTGAGACGGAGTTTCGCTCTTGTTGCCCAGGCTGGAGTGCAATGGCGCGATCTCGGCTCACCGCAACCTCCGCCTCCTGGGTTCAGGCAATTCTCCTGCCTCAGCCTCCTGAGTAGCTGGGATTACAGGCACGCACCACCATGCCCAGCTAATTTTTTGCATTTTTAGTAGAGACGGGATTTCACCGTGCTGACCAGGATGGTCTCGATCTCTTGACCTCGTGATCCACCCGCCTCGGCCTCCCAAAGTGCTGGGATTACAGGCTTGAGCCACCGCGCCCGGCCTAGAACAAAGCTTTGGCTTGACTCTGAACAGCCACTAAGCAGCTGGGCCAAGGTCCTGCCATTTCTCTCATGCTCAGCAGGGGGCAGCAGACCAGGACAGTTCAGAGTATGGAGTCAAACCCAGGTCCCTGTCCATACTCCACCCATGGATTTTCCTTGGCTTGAGCAAGCCCTTTGACTCTCTGAGCCCTCCATGTTCTCAGAGTGACTCAAGGATTCACTGGGTGCTGTATGAGAAGTGGGTGGCCCAGACCGGCACACAAAAGAAGCCTTGATCAGTGTTTGTGGTTTGATTAAGTGGGCAAAATAGAAACACCCCACTTCTCCAGTTTCCTTTTCAGTAAAATGAGAGGCACACAGGCTTACCTCTGAGGATTTGGACTTGCTTTGATTTCATGATGGACATTCCTCTTTTCTGGGCCAGATCCCTGGGGCTGGAATCCAGGCAGCTTTGTCCGCTTTTGACATTTTCTTGTTCAGAAGGTTCTGGAAAGCCAACAGATTAAGTTTGTGACAAAAATTGACATTAACTGGCTGAGTGTAGTGGCTCACACCTGTAATCCCAAGAGGCTGGGACAGGAGGATCACTGGTGCCCAAGAGTTTGAGACCAGCTTGGGCAACATAGTGAGACCCCATCTGTACAAAAAACTTTTTTTTTGAGATGGAGTCTCACTTTGTCACCTAGGCTGGAGTGCAGTGATGCGATCTGCAACCTCTGCCACCCAGGTTCAAGCAGGCCTCTTGCCTCAGCCTCCCAAGCAGCTGGGATTACAGGCACCTGACCCCACACCTGGCTGATTTTTATATTTTTAGTAGAGACAGAGTTTCACCATATTGGCCAGGCTGGTCTTGAATTCCTGACCTCAAGTGATCTGCCCATCTTGCCCTCCCTAACTGCTGCATGAGCCACGGTGCCTGGCCTTCTACAAAAAACTTTTTAAAAAATTACCCGGGTTTCGTGGCGCGTGCCTGTAGCCCCAGCTACTCAGGAGGCTGAAGCAGGAGGATCACCTGAGCCCAGGAGGTTGAGGCTGCAGTGAGCCGTGATCACACCACTGCACTCATCCTGGTGTTCAACAGAGCAAGATCCTGTCTTGGGGGGAGAAGAAGAGAAAAGAAAGAAAATGACATTACCCAAGTCCAGTGAGGCTATGGTTGGAATTCCATCTTTGACACTACCTAGCTGGGTAACCTTAAGCCAGTGGTCCTTCCACAGCCTACAACATCAACATCACCTGGGAACTTGTTAGAGATGCAAACTCTTGGGCTGTGCCCCAGCCCACTAAATGACAGTTCTGGGCGTGGAGCCCTCCAGGTGGTTGGGATGCCCCTACTTTGAGAACCATGGCCTTAGGCAATTCATGGAGCTCTTTGAACCAGAGTTCCCCCCACCTGGAAAACAGGTGAGAATCCTGCCCACCTGCTGCCACTGTCGTGGGGAGGCTTAGAAGAGAGGATGCACTGCAGAGTGCCCGCTGCCCGGCATAGGAAGGCCCCTCTTGCAGGAGCCCCCGCAGGAAACTTGCAAGTTTATCTTGTGTTTTCCCAGCACTTGGAGATATTGAGCGTTGATGCTTTTTATTGCTTTCTCCCCTTCCTCATTTTATGGTTAGTGATTTAATGGCTTATTTGCTTTCCTGTCTGTTCTCTCATTTTACATGTACTGATTTTGTTTTGTTTTGTTTTGTTTTTTTACTTTTCTCTTTTGCAGATAAAGACTATTTCCTGATTGTGATTCAGAATCCAACCGAATAGGCCACTCTCCTGACTCCCTGTGTCATTCCTTAATTTAATGTCCCCCAAGAATGTTAAATGTCGATCATGTTAGCAGACTAGCATGTGACAGTCACCTTGGAGCCCACTCAGACCAATCCAATGACCATGTGTGGGCTGGCGGCTCTTCCTCCCCAACCAAAGGAACCCCTGTGCTGTGCCGGCCTTCCCCAGACTTCCCGGAGGGCCCTCTCACCTCACTTCCAGGTTTTGGAGCAAGAACTTGCGAGAAGCCTGCACCCAGCTTCCTTCTGACCTTCAGTTCACTTTGTTGCCCTTGGAGAAGGCTGTTTTTCTTTAAGTAAAAATAACCAAAATGCTTACCCTGCTGTTGTGTCTTTAAACACCAGGTTGAAAAGGTCTCTCTCTTCCTGTGTAATCACACATCAGCGGCCTGGTTGCCTCCTCCAGCGATGGTGGGAGATCATGTTCATGGCCTCCAAGAGGCCTGCTCTTCTTGTGCCTGTGGCCATACTTACTGTAGCTTGGTGTGTAATTGTGCCCTGGTTTCTGGGCCTCTTGGCCCTAGTCCCCCTTTTACCATTTCCCACTGCTGTCAGTGTTGAAAGGCTTTTTTCCTACTATGCTGCACTGGGGAAAGGAAGAGAGCAGTGCTCACTGAGGACCTGGAATGCACCCGGTGTGTCATATACAGTAGCTCTCACCTTATGGTACCCTCTGTAGACTAGAGCCACCTCAGACATGAGGACTTGGGGTCTGAAACGGCTTGCCTATGCCCTTATGGCCAGGACATGGGTCTCGGACTCAGATAGCCCCACTCTTCCCACACTGCCTGCCCCAGAAATCCTGAAGGGCCCCTGTTCACCCAAATAAGCCCATCCTGGGCAGACATCTGCCCCGCAGACTCAGGGTGCAGGGGTCCTCTCGCCAAGAGCTTCCCAGAATTCACCTGCACTCAGGCTCCCACCCACCTCTCGCCCAGCCACACTCTTGTTTTTTCTCCCAGAAACCACATGTATTTAATTTTATTAGGGTTTTTCTTTTTGTCTTCTGTTTCCTGTTACACAGGAAAAAGACTCCACACTGTGTAATATGAGCCTGGAAATCCCCGTCATTGTCCTCCCTGCCCCAGAAGGCACCACTGTCTGTGAGTTCTTCCATCTAGCAATACTTCCCAGATTTTCCAGTGAAGCTTCCTTAAGGCTATCAGAGTAGTAAAATATGTACTCTTGGGAGGTTAGGGGTGTAGTTTACAAGGGCTTGGCAAAATTCTTCAAAATCTAATGAAAGATAATAGGAATTTTCCATTCTATAATATATCCGTGATTGTCTTAATATAAAAATAATCCTTTCAAACAGATTTCCCTGAATCTTCAAGTAACGTTGTCTGGGAAACACTGGTTTACCCTGTCCCTGTGGACCTAGGAAGCGCCCTCTGAGAGTGGATGACTGCGGACGCCACGTGGTGATTATCTCCTAGGTTCCATGCTTCAAACGAAAGTGGGCTGTGGCCAGCAGCATCTTCCTTGTGTTCTCAGAAGCTGGGATCTGAGTCTGAGGCTCCTCTGTCTTGCTTGAGTTTCTCTAAGTATAATGCGGAAGGAGGTCAGAGGAGGAGAGGTCAGGTTTCTAGGATGGGGGGTGGGTCTGTCCCTGGCGGGAGGTGTTCTGGCTCCAGAGCAAGAGTTCGGAATAGGGTTGGGGGCCTGTCCCTTCCACCTTCCCTTAGTTCCCCTACCACTCCCTGTTGTTTGCCTTAAAGTTCCCCAACCTAAAAGCATTCCATCAAGGTCCTGGGGGAAGTTTCTTAGGAAAATGAAGATACTCTGCCTCCCAGTCCCTTGAGCACCAGGATTTTGTACATCAGGAGCCCACCATGTGCATTAGGAGTCTGTAATGCAGCAAGGCAAGCATAATTCCCTGGACTCATCTTAAGACATAAAAATTTGGCCTGGCGTGGTGGTTCCTGCCTGTAATGTAATCCTAGCACTTTGGGAGGCCAAGGTGGATCGGTTGCTTGAGCCCAGGAGTTCAAGACCAGCCTGGGCAACATGGCAAAACCTCGTCTCCACCAAAAATATGAAAATTAACTGGGTGTGGTGGTGTGCGCCTGTAGTCCCAGCCACTGGGGAGCCTGAGATGGGAGGATCGCTTGAGGTTGAAGCTGCAGCAAGCTATGAGTGTGCCACTGCACTCCACCTAGGTGACAGTGAGAACTTGTCTCAAAAAAAAATATGAAAAGTTTATGGCCAGAGAGAAGGTTTACAGAAAAAAAAAAAAAAAAAAAGATTAAAATTCAGATATTTCTTTTTTTTTTTAAGATGGGGTTTCACCATGTTGGTCAGGCTGGTCTTGAACTCCTCACCTCAGGTGATTCACCCACCTTGGCCTCCAAAGTGCTTGGATTACAGGCATGAGCCACGACGCCCGGCCAGATTTTTCTTTTTTAAGACAGAATCTGTCGTCCAGGCTGGGGTGCAGTGGTGCAACTCAGCTCACGGCAACCTCCACCTCCTGGGTCCAAGTGATTCTCCTGCCTCAGGCCTCAGCCTCCTGAGTAACTGGAACTACAAGCGCCCACCATCACACCTGGCTACTTTTTTTTTTTTTGAGACAGAGTCTCACTTTGTTGCCCAGGCTGGAGTTCAGTGGCACAATCTTGGCTCACTACAATCTCTACCTCCTGGGTTCCAGTGATTTTCTTGCCTCAGCCTCCTGAGTAGCTGGGACTACAGGCGCCCACCACCACACCTGGCTAATTTTTGTATTTTCAGTAGAGACAGGGTTTCACCATGTTGGCCAGGATGGTCTTAATTTCTTTACCTTGTGATCCGCCTGCCCTTGGCCTCCCAAAGTGCTGGGATTATGGGTGTGAGCTGCCTCGCCCAGCCTTAATTTTTGTATTTTTTTGTAGAGATGGGGTTTCACCATGTTGGCCAGGCTGGTCTCAAACACCTGGCCTGAGGTGATCTTCCTGCCTTGGCCTCACAAAGTGCTGGGATTACAGGCATGAGCCACTGCGCCTGGCCAAAATTCAGATTTTTAAGAATCTAAATGATGATATTCCACATAAACAACTCCAGTGTTTCTGTACTCAGAAGTAGCATGTATGCTATCAAGGTTAGAAACTGACAACTGTCGTAGGCCTGGAAGGAAAAGCATGGGTTCTGAGTTCAGAGGAACATTTGCCAATACAGCAAAGGCGTGCCCGCACCCAGTATTTTCTTTTTTTAGATGGAGTCTCTGTCGCCCAGGCTGGTTCACTGCAACCACCTCCACCTCCCAGGTTCAAGGGATTCTCCTGCTTCATCCTCCTGAGTAGCTGGGACTACCAGCATGCGCCACTATGCCTGGCTAATTTTTGTATTTTTAGTAAAGACGGGGTTTCACCACATTGGCCAGGCTGGTCTCAAACTCCTGACCTCGTGATCTGTTTGCCTAGGCCTCCCAAAGTCCTGGGATTACAGGCGAGAGCCACTGTGACTGCCCAATTTTTTAATGAAAAACTTCAAACCTATAGATAATTGAAATAATTGTGTATCTTCCATCTCAATTCTATAGTTAACCATTTTGCTATATTTCTGTATCACATAACTTTCCATTCTTCCATCTATCTATCTTATTTTTTATGCATTTCAAAGTATATTGCAGGCAGTACCTGCCCCTAAGCACTTCCACGTGTAAATCAGTAACTAGTTTGTTTTCTGTTTTTGAAGGATGGGTAAGATTTACATAGAGTAAAATGCACAAATCTTTAAAGTGACAAATGTGACCCCTGAGTAACCTCAGCCCTTTCAGGAAAGCGGCTGCTGCTTCTTCACAGTTGGCCCAGCCCACTCCCGAGAGGCCACCCTGTTCTCATTTCCACCAAGTATGATTTCTGCCCTCTAAGGTACAGCTCTTGCCTGGGCTTCATGAGCAGGGCCTGCATCTCAGCGAGGTGGTTGCTGCTTGGGAGGTGCCGCAGCTGGCATCTCCCTCAGCATTCATGCCTCGCCTCCACCCTGGCCACAGCGCCCTGGCCACAGCGCCCTGGCCACAGCTCCCTGGCCACAGCGCCCTGGAATTTGGATCCTCCTCTGCAAGCTGGTACTGCCTTTTCTCCAGAAATTAAAAATGTTCCAAGGATTCTAGGTTTTCTTGCCTTCCATATGTTTTTGGCGCTGAGACACTGCATGTTGGCACATTTTTCATTGAGAATCCTAAAAGCCATCTTTCCATACCAAATTCCAGAAAAAGAAAAAATGAAAAATGGAGGTCTCAGATTCCATCGTCACAGCAGGTAGAAATCACTAAGTCACCAAATCCATCAAATTAGTAAGCACACCCCAGTGTGCGTGAACTTACACTGATCAATTATGTGTTCAGTTGAGATGACAACACAGTTAACAGAACGTGTTCAAAATGCTGGTCCTGCTGCTGTGGCAAACAAGCTTAATCCAACAAAAGCACCTTGATTTTGGTCTCCTACTGTCTAACTTTACTGTTCAGGGCGTGTTCTACCCCATCCCTAGGTGAGATGTGGGGCAAGCCCTGCCCTGGGCAGATGAAGCCCCTTGTCCACCACAGGAACAACTCTGAGCCCCATTTGGAGAGAGAGGCCACCCCTTCCACCGTGGGCCCGCACGGAACCTCGCTCTCTTCAAGGGGAGAGCAGCTTGTGTTTGGCCTTGGTTTTATTTGCCACTTGGTGCTGTCACCTGTTTTGCCCAAGTTGCTGGGGAGGGTGAGGTGGGGAGCGGAAGTTCATCATTCACAGATACTGCTGTGAGCAGGCTTCTGGCTCCCGAGCCTGGGGGGTGCGTTTTTATGAGCTTTCACAGGCATGCCCCGCCCTCTTCTGTTGGCAGCTCCACTCCCTCCGGAGGATGCGCCCTCTGGCCGGTGCTGTCTATCCTTGGCTCCTGGCTCTCAGGGTCTCCCCTCTACACACTCTCTTCTGTAGACTGGAGGTGAAGCAGAAACCCCACCGCCTTCCTCTGTGGGTGGTAAGATTCATAGTCTCTCGGTGGCCTCTAAAAATTATCCTCGAACTTCCAGCTCCTTTATAGATCATCCTTTATAGACCGTGTTCCCAGCAGAAGCCTGAGCTCACTTGGGACCGCCTGGTGTTGCATCCAGGCTGCTGCTGGTCCAGGGACGATGCCTTAGGGGTCTCAGCAGAAACGAAGAAAATTCAACTTCAACCCTCTAGTTCACAAGAAATATGTTGTTAGTTGCTTTCCCTAAAAAAGACTGGTGATCTGGAAGTAAGCAGCTATGTAAAAAAAAAAAAAAAAAGACTAGGTGAAAAAGGGAATTCATATATATATATATATATATATATTTTTTTTTTTTTTTGAGACAGAGTCTTACTCTGTCACCCAGGCCGAAGTAGAGTGACGTGATCTCGGCTCACTGCAACACCTGCCTCCTGGGTTCAAGCCATTCTGCCTCAGCCTCCCGAGTAGCTGGGATTACAGGCGTGCACCACCATACCTGGGTAATTTTTTAATATTTTTAGTAGAGACAGTGTTTCACTGTTGCCCAGGCTGGGCTCCAATTCCTGGCCTCAAGCAATCCTCCCGCCTCAGCCTCCCAAAGTGCTGGGATTACAGGTGTGAGCCACCATGCCTGGCATACTTGATTTTTAAATACTACAGCTGGGCGCGGTGGCTCACGCCTGTAATCCCAACACTTTGGAAGGCCGAGGCGGGTGGATCACGAGGTCAAGAGATCGAGACCATCCTGGTCAACATGGTGAAACCCCGTCTCTACTAAAAATACAAAAAATTAGCTGGGCATGGTGGCGCGTGCCTGTAGTCCCAGCTACTCAGGAGGCTGAGGCAGGAGAATTGCCTGAACCCAGGAGGCGGAGGTTGCGGTGAGCCAAGATCGCACCATTGCACTCCAGCCTGGGTAACAAGAGTGAAACTCCGTCTCAAAAAAAAAAAAAATAAATAAATAAATAAATAAATACTACAAGTGTTTAGGTAAAAATTAAATGTTAAAAGTTTGCAATAAACTAACAATATGCTACAGCATGATAAGCCAGGGCTTTCCAGCCCCTTTCTAATGAAGTAACTAAAGAATGAGGAGCATCATCTAGAAGTCCAGGGTGAATCTGCCGGAGTCAACCAAAGAGAAGCCCCTGCAAACATGAAACTCTCTCTAGAAATGTACACACGTTTGCATCCCAGTGGCTCCAGGCGGAATGTGGAGCTGCGTGGGGTCAGGAGCCCAGGCAGCCAGGTGAGAACTGATGGCGGTTTGGGCAAGAGCAGTTTCATGGGGCCGGAAGGAGGGATTCTGAAGAGACAGTGCCAGGTCTCGCTGGGGACGGCTGGAAAGTGAGGAAATGAGACATCAAGGGAGACTCTCGGTGCCTGCTTGGTAACCAGGTGCTGCCATTCACTCAGAGGAGGCTCACTGGGGACCTGTGGGACTTGCATGGGAAAGATCACATGCAATTTGGAAATGGCCTGCTTAATCTGAGCCTGTCAGACACCCACGTGTATAGTAAGAATGTCGAGCAGACTGTTGAATACCCTATTCTGCCAGTCCTTGCTAGACAAAAGGATATGGAGCTATCAGCCTGTTACTGGTATTTAAAGCCAAGGAGACTGGGTGCGGTGGCTCACATCTGCAATCCCAGCACTCTGGGGGGCCAAAGTGGGAGATTCGCTTGAGCCCAGGGGTTCAAGATTAGCCTGGGTAACATGGTGAAACCCCATCTCTACTAAAAATACAAAAAACAGCTGGTTGTGGTGGCGAGTGCCTGTAGTCCCAGCTACTCGGGAGGCTGAGATGGGAGGATCACTTGAGCCCGGCGGGTCAACGCTGCACTGTGCCACTCACTCCAGCCTGGTTGACAGAGTGAGACAGCCTCGCAAAAAAAAAAAAAAAAGCGTCTGGAGCCCCAGTCATCCAGGTGGCAACTGATAGAGAATGGGGATGGCAAAGAATGTACCTTTCCCTTTAAGGCGATTTCCCAAGAGTCCTATAGAGCGCTTTCCACTTAGGCCTAATTGACTGAGGTTCAGCCAGCTGCCACTCCTGACTGTGGAAGCCAGGTGCATGCCGCACGGAGACACCCAGGGCTCTCTTCGAAGGGGGACTGGGACAGCGGCTGCTGAAGTTGGCTGTCAGCCACTTTTGCCATAGAAGCCACGAGGAGAAAGGACTTTGAGGATGGGTGAGTCGTCAGAACGTGTTTTTCTGGTGAGGGGAGATAGTAAGGGGCCTCAGGGAGCAAGTCCACGGAGCATGAGGAAGGCTGGCGTCCTGGCACTGTGGGAGGACTGGCCTTAGGAACACGGACAGCAATTCCACTCAGCATGAGGGGAGCCAGGGAGAGGGCCATCGGGCAGGGCAAGGTCTCTGTTGGAGTGAAGGCAGCAGAAGAAGAGGGGAGAGAACAGACTTACCGGGGCATGCGGGTGGGGAGTTTGATCGAGTCTGGCAGACGGCCCTTCTGCAGTGTCTCTTTCAGCTGCGGGTGCAGCAGTCACCCCACAGCGGGACTTTGCCAGGTTAGTTAGCAGAAGAAAGGGAGTTAAGGCTTTTGGAACTAATTATGGTGGCTGTGGAGTCTGTGCTGGGCAAGGACTGGATAGAGGGTGGCAGTGGAACTCTCTTTTTTTTTTTTTTTTTTTAATTAAAATATTTTCCTTGGCACGGCGAAGTGGCTGATGCCTGTAATCCCAGCACTTTGGGAAGCCGAGGCTGGCAGATCACAAGGTCAAGAGATCAAGACCATCTTGGCCAATATGGTAAAACCCATTCTCACTAATACAAAAAATAGCTGGGTGTGGTGGTGGGTGCCTGTAGTCCCAGCTACTCAGGAGGGTGAGGCAGGAGAATCTCTTGAACCTGGGAGACGGAGATTGAAGTGAGCCGAGACCACACCACTGCACTGCACTCCAGCCTGGCAATGGGGCAAGACTCCATCTCAAAAAAAAGTTTTCCTCCCCAATCCTTTTGTTGTTGTTGTTGTTAAAATTGAGATAGGGGCTGGCTATGTTACTGATAGGGTTTGGCTCTGCCCCACCCAAAATCTCGTCTTGAATTTAATTCCCATAATCCCCACGTGTCAAGGGAGAGACCAGGTGGAGGTGATTGAATCATGGGGGTGGTTTCCCCCATGCTATTCTCTTGGTAGTGAGTTCTCACGAGAGCTGATGGCTTTGTGTTTGGAAGTTCCTCCTCCGTTCATTCTCTCCCGACGCCTAGTGAAGAAGGTGCCTGCTTCCCCTTCACCTTCTGCTAGGATTATGAGTTTCCTGAGGCCTCCCCAGCCATGCGGAATTGTGTGTCAATTAAACTTTTTCTTTATAAACTACCCAGTCCCGGCAGTTCTTTATAGCAGTGTGAGAATGGACTAACACAGTTGCCCAGGCTAATCTTGAGCTCCTGAGCTCAAGGGATTCTTCTGCCTCGGCCTCCCTAAGTGCGGGGATTGCAAGTGTGAGCCATCGCACCTGGACAGAATGAAACTTTGGAAGGGGCCGATTGTTCAGAAAGGCGGGGATTAGTATGCCCAGCCTTGCTTCTGCAGGGGAGGCACACTGGTGAGGTGCCATCTAGGCCAGACAAGGGGGATGGTTTCCCAGAGCAGTGACAGTGGAGAGGGGTGGGAGGTGACAGATGAGCTTGAGAGGACTGAGGACTGCACTGGTGGGTGAGGGGGAGTCCAGCTGGGCCTGGGCCAGGTGATGGATGAGAAGGCAGGGGCGATAAGCTGGTGGCACAGGCTTGGGGAAAGAGATGACTTTCTTTGGATGTGTTGAGAATGGAGGCGGCCTTTGTTCCAGAGACAGAGCCTGGACCTGACACCTGGAAGCCAAGCTGGAGGTGGGATTTGTAAGTCACTCATAGTGGAGGCACTGGTGGGTGTGGCAGAACCCAGGACCTCTTGAGTGGCTAAGGAGAGATGAGGAGCAGCTGGAGGCTGCAGAGGCCGCGCCTCCCTCCCCAAGTGACCAGCCCGCTCCGAGGGCTTGAGGTCACAGGAGGAGGGAGAAGGGTGGCGGCCCTGGCCCTCTCACTCAGGAAGGTTGGGTTAGAGCTTGAGAGGCCTGAGCACGCCCCTGGCTCGAGGAGGATGGGGACGAGGGTCAGGCCTGGAGGAAAGGAATGGCCGGGTCTGAGGCCCTGCATGGGCAGTGGGGTTGTTCTTAGCCTCAACTTTCCCAGTGAGAGCAGAGGATCTGTGGGGAGTGACATGGGGTAGTGTGAGGTCGAGGCCTGGGGAACCCTGAGTGGATCTCAGTCCCTATCTTTGGTGTGTTTCACTTTGTTTTTTTTTTTTTTTTTTTTTTTTTTTTTTTTTTTTTTGAGATAGAGTCTCGCTCTGTTTCCCAGTCTGGAGTATAGTGTGGCACAATCTTAGCTCACTGCAACCTCCGCCACCGGGGTTCAAGTGATTCTCATGCCTCAGCCTCCTGAGTAGCTGGGATTACAGGTGCCCACCACTACGCCCAGCTAATTTTTGTATTTTTAGTAGAGACAGGGTTTCATGTTGGCCAAGCTGGTCTTGAACTCCTGACCTCAAGTGATCTGCCCACCTCGGCCTCCCAAAGTGCTGGGATTACAATGTGAACCACCGTGACTGGCCCCACTTTGCTTTTTTGGTTGCAGTTTTGTTGTTGTTTGTTTTTGATAGGGAGTCTCACTATAACCAAGGCTGGAGTGCAGTGGTACATCTCGGCTCACTGCAACCTCCGCCTCCTGGGTTCATGCGATTTTCCCACTTCAGCCTCCCAAGTAGCTGGGATTATAGTCAAGCACCACCACACCCAGCTAATTTTTGTATTTTTAGGAGAGATGGGGTTTTGCCATGTTGGCCAGGCTGGTCTTGAACTCTTGACCTCAGGTGATCCAACCATGTTGGCCTTCCAAAGTGCTGGGATTACAGGTGTGAGCCACAGTGCTGGGCCCCTCCACTTTGAGTCTGTAAATGGAAACAGCCAATCCTTCCTTGGAGATAATGACCCTAACTCAGACTTCAGCCCACCTAGGGCCTCACAATGTGAGGCCCATTTTATAAGTGAGTTCATCGCTTCAAATGAGGTACGGGCAGTGCTGATGCAGGGCAGGTTCTCAGCTTCACTCAGGAAGGAATTCAAGAGCCAGCTGGTGGTAGAAGAAAACAGCTTTATTGAGGGAGCGGAAGGGTTACAGCTTTGTGACTATGCCACCCCCATTACCCCCCCACCGCCACCCCCGACATGGGCAGTGTGCTGAGAATAGCAGCTCAGGGGCAGATTTGTAGCTGTATTTGTAACCCACTTTTTTAATTTTTTGAAATGGAGTCTCACTCTGTCACCCAGGCTGGAGTGCAGTAGCGTGATCTCCACTCACTGCAACCTCTGCCACCCTGGTTCAAGCAATTCTCCTGCCTCAGCCTCCCGAGTAGCTGGGATTATAAGTGCCTGCCACGTGCCCAGCTAATTTTTGTATTTTTAGTAGAGACAGGGTTTCACCATCTTGGCCAGGCTGTTCTTGAATTTCTGACCTTGTAATCCCCGGCAGCCAGCCTATAACCCACTTTTAATGAGATGCTAATTCAGGGGGTAGGTTATTCAGAAATAGCTAGAAAATGGGCTGTAAGTTCTGAGCATTGTCATGGACAGAGGTAGTAACATCCAGGTGTTGTCATGGCACTGGTGGGCGTGTCTTATGGAGAGGTGATTTTGGCACTTCTGGTTCAGCCAGTCTTTAGTCTGGTCCAGAGTCAGTCCCTCCCGCTCCCCCCACCCGCCCGCCTCCATGCTAAGCCTGGTCCTGCTGATTGTAGGCCCTGATTCCCCCAGTAATCCACGGCTTCCGGAGGTGCTCACTGATCCTCCACCTTGGAGTTCTGACATTGCCTCAGTTTTGCAGATGAAATTCTTCAGTTCTTCATATGGGAAAGCAGCTGTCCCAGGTCTATCAGGCCCACCTGCCATCATTTAAAGGAACTCAGGGCATATGATCTCCCCACACTCACGCACTCATTAGTGGCCATACAGGCCAGAGTTATTCTGCCTCTATGTGAGGCCAGCTCTCCACTTTTTCCTCAGGCCCATAAGTCCAAGTCAGAAGCCACAGAACAGGAATGAGGGGTGGGGGCAGAGCGGCACAGGGTGTGCTTAATTGTGGCTGAGACATCCCCTGAGCAGAAACAATTTCCCCAACCTCTGCTGGTCCTTTTGGCACCCGGCGGCAGCACATGGCACAGACTGAGTCCCTGCACATGGTCTAGAGGGGAGATATGCCTTCTAGATGGCCAGTGGCACGGAGAGATGACTGTGGGGAATGGGGGGAGGGGGTGTCACTTATTCAAAGAGTATTTACTGAGCACGTGGCATGTGCTACGCCCTACGTCCTAGGATATAGCAGGAACCAAGGATATGAAAAACCCCGTCCTTAAAGGGCTTGCATTTTAGTGAGAAGGGAAAATAACATTTTATAATAAGCATGAAATGTGAAACCATAATGGGATACCACCAACATGGCGAAAACATGACTACCACCAAATGCTGGCAAGAAGGCAGGGCACCTGGAACTCCTGTATGTCACTAATGGGGGTGCAAAATGGAACAGCACTGGGGAAAGGGCTGGTAACTCCTTAAAAACACACCTGCCCCCAAAGCCAGCAATTCCACTGCTGTGTCCAAGTGAAACAAAAGAACATGTCCACACAAAGACTGTTACAGCTATGTTCAAAGCAGTTTTATTCACAATCACCAAAAACTGGAAACAGCCCAGGCATCCATCAATAGAAAAACAAACTGTACATCCCTCCATGGGAACCTACTTGATAGTTTAAAGAAATGGCCTACCCAGGCACAGTGGTGCACACTTATAATCCCAGCACTTTGAGAGGCCAAGGCGGGTGGATCACGAGATCAGGAGTTTGAGACCAGCCTGGCCAACATAGTGAAACTGTCTCTACTAAAGATTAAAAAAAAAAAAAAAAATTAGCTGGGCACGGTGGCAGGCTCCTGTAATCCCAGCTATTAGGGAGGCTGAGGCAGAAGAATCCCTTGAACCTGGAAGGTGGAGGTTACAGTAGGTGAAGATTATGCCACTGCACTCCAGCCTGGCTTCACAGTGAGATTCCATCACAAAAGAAAAAAGGAAATGGCCTACTGATATCTGCAACAACATGGGTAAGCCTCAAAAACCTTATGTTGAATTAAACCAGAGACATAAGAATACATGCTGTGTGATTTCATCTATAAGAATTTCTAGCTGGGCGTGGTGGCTCACGTCTGTAATCCAAGCACTTCGGAGGCCAAGGCGGGCGAATTACCTGAGGTTGGGAGTTCAAGACCAGCCTGACCAACATGGTGAAACCCCGTCTAGAAAAAAAAAAAAAAAAAAAGAAAGAAAAAAGAATTTCTAGACCAGGCCAGCATATGGTGAGAAATGGGAATGGTGCCTGCCTCCGTGGAGCGTGCAGGTAGACTGGGGAGTCCCAAGGAACCTTCCAAGGGGAAGGTCGTGTTCTTTTTTTTTTTTTTTTTGAGTCGGAGTGCAGTGGTGAGATTTTGACTCACTGCAACCTTCGCCTCCGGGGTTCAAGCCATTCTCCTGCCTCAGCCTCCCAAGTACCTAGGATTACAGGAGCCTGCCGCCATACCCAGCTAATTTTTTAATTTTTAGTAGAGACAGGGTTTCCGCATGTTGGCCAGGCTGGTCCTGAACTCCTGAGCTCAGGTGGTCTGCTAACCTTGGCCTCCCAAAGTGTTGGGATTACAGGTGTGAGCCACCTCGCCCAGCCATGTTCTCTATCTTGAAAGGAGTTTGGGTCACATTCGTGTGTGTACTTCTTAGACTCACCAAAGAGTACACTTGACACCTATGCATTTCACTGTATGTGAATTTTACCCCCAAAGAAAAAAGAAACCAAATACTGACATGAATGTGAAAGGCTGAGGAGAATGTGAACAGACGTCTGCAACTTACTCTGAAATTCAACAAAAAGGGAAGGTGGACAGAGATGTGATAAAGCAGATGGACCCAGCTGTTTTTGTTTGTTTGTTTGAGATAGAATCTCGCTCTGTCGCCCAGGGTGGAGTGCAGTGGTACGATCTCAGCTAACTGAAATCTCCACCTCCTGGGTTCAAGTGATTCTCCTGCCTCAGCCTCCCGAGTGGCTGGGATTACAAGTGAGTGCCACCATGCCGAGCTAATTTTTGTATTTTTAGTAGAAATGGAGTTTTGCCAGGTTGGCCAGGCTGGCCTCAAGCTCCTGACCTCAGGCGAGCCACCCGCCTTGGCCCTCACAGTGCTGAGATTACAGGCATGAGCCACTGGGCCCAGCCGAGCCAACTGTTAATGGCAGAATGTAACTGGGTATAAGGGGGACTATTATTTCAAGTGTTCGAACACTTTCATAATGCCCAGAGAAATTATATAGCATATTGGAAGGCCTCCCTGAGAGGACACTTGAACCAAAACTCAAGGTGAGGGTGAGGGGCACAGAGATCCCAGGGAAGGATGTCCCAGGAAAAGACCCTGGGGCAGGAGCCTGCCAGGGATTCCTGGAGTAGTCAGGAGGCCAGAGGAGCAGCTGGGAGCCAGATCCCACAGCCTCCTGGGCCACCATCAGCCACTGGCTCTAAGAGGGGCATGTGGGGACAAGAGGGCTATGGTCACTGTCCCGAGAGCAGACTGAAGGAGGCAAAGCCAGGGCAGGAGAAACAGCAAGGAGACAATAGCAGCAGTTGTGCAAGATGTGGTGGGGGCTGTGGCCCTAGTGGCAGAGGCGGCAGCGGTGAGTTGTGGTCAGATTCCGGAGAATCTTAAAGGTGGAACTGACAGGATTTGAGGATGGATTGGGAGTGGAGCAGGAGTGGTGGAAGAGGGTGGTAAAGGAAAGGAAGGATTAAGAATGGCTCTGGGCTGGGAGCAGTGGCTCACACCTATAATCCCAGCACTTTGGGAGGCCGAGGCGGGTGGATCATGAGGTCAAGAGATAGAGACCATCCCGGTCAACATGGTGAAACCCCGTCTCTACTAAAAATACAAAAAAATTAGCTGGGCATGGTGGCGCAGCCTGTAGTCCCAGCTACTCAGGAGGTGGAGGCAGGAGAATTGCTTGAACCCAGGAGGCAGAGGTTGCGGTGAGCTCAGATCATGCCAGTGCACTCCAGACTGGGTAACAAGAGTGAAACTCTGTCTCAAAAAAAAAAGAAAGAAAAAAGACTCTGAGGAAGCCAGGTGGGGTGGCTCACACCTGTAATCCCAGCACTTTGGGAGCCTGAGGCGGGCAGGTCGCCTGAGGTCAGGAGTTTGAGACCAGCCTGGCCAACATGGTGAAACCCCGTCTCTACTAAAAATCCAAAAATTAGCCGGGTGAGGTGGCACACACCTGTAATTCCAGCTACTCGGGAGGCTGAGGCAGGAAAATCGCTTGAACCCGGGATGTGGAGGTTGCAGTGAGCTGTGATCGCACCACTGCATTTCCTGCTTGGGAGAGTGAAACTCTGTCTCAAAAATGACTGAGGTTTTTGGCCTGAAAAAGGGAGACAATTACAGCTGGAGCCCATTTTAGGGGAAGACGATAGGCTTGTTGTACACAGGTCAAGTTTGAGATGTCTGTTTTTCATTCAAGCAGACACATGAAGTAGAGGCCAGGCCACTGGATTCAGGGGCAATGGGGCAGGGGAGGGACTGGAGGTCCAGTCAGCCCTGCTGACTGTAGGCAGGGCAAAGCTCAGGGCTTGGGACTTGGGGCACTCCTCCTCCACCCTGGCCTCAGCTCAGGGCTGGGTCTGACAAAAGACAGGTGTAATCACATCCCAGGGCCATGGCTGACTCAGTTCTTTGGCTGCTCTCGATGGGCCCGGTCACATTTAAACTTCTGTGGCACTGAGTGTGTGAGGTTTGTCCAGTTTGACACACAGCTCTTGATCAAGACTCGGCAAACCAAGGCCCTTGGCAAAGTCTGTCTGTTTTAGCAAATAAAGTTTTATCCAGATGAAGCCAAACCCATGTGGGTTGGCTAAGGCCACTATAATAGAACCAAGTGGTTGCTGAAGACCACGTGGCCTACAAAGCCTAAAATATTTACCATCCGGCCCTTTAAGGGCAGTGCTCACTGACTCCTCTCCGTCTTCCATTAAATAGCGTGTGGTTCTGTTACAGGAACACATAGCAAGCTACTGAATAAGACATTTAGATGGTTCCCAACTTTTTGCTATTATGAAAATGTTACAATAAACATTCTTACCCATGTTTCCCTGGGCTCCTGGGCGTGCACACAGTAGAATTCCTGGTTTGTAGGAAGGACATGGGCATCTTCATTTGGGTCAGTTGTGCCAAATTGCTTTCCAGTGTCGCTGAGGTCACTTACACTCCCAGCAGCAGTGGAAAGGGCCCATCGATCCACATTCCTCTGAACTTATTACCTAGCAGGTGTCCTCAAAGGTCATTAGTTACCAGTCTTTCACTGTGTGTAGATTCTCCTGGATTTCCTAGCTGGGAATGACAGATTTGCTCCTTTTTTCGTCTTGGTGCTCTGGACACCATACAATATTGAATTGTGTTTACAGGATATTTGTTCCTGGCTTTAAAAAGAATATTTCATGTTTCATCACATAGTATGGTGTTTTACCTTTAAGTACATGCTTACTGTAGGTTGGGTTTTCTTTTTCTTTCTTTTTTTTTTTTTTGATGGAGTCTCGCTCTCCCACCAGGCTACAATGCAGTGGCACAATCTCGACTCACTGCGACCTCCACCTCCTGGGTTCAAGCGATTCTCCTGCCTCAGCATTCCAGTAGTTGGGATTACAGGCGCGTGCCACCATGCCCAGCTAATTTTGTATTTTTAGTAGGGACAGGATTTTACCATGTTGGCCAGGATAGTCTCGATCTCTTGACCTTGTGTTCTGCCTGCCTTGGCCACCCAAAGTGCTATGATTACAGGTGTGAGCTACCACACCTGGCCTAGTTTTTTTTCTCCCAGTATTTTTTGTTTTTCTGAGACAAGGCCTCACTCTGTCACTCAAATGATCCTCCCACTTCAGCTTCCCAAGCAGTTGGGACTATAGGTGCATGTCACCAAAGCCAGCTAATTTTCTTTTATTTTTTTGAGACAGAGTCTTACTCTTGTCACGTAGGCTGGAGTGCAATGGCATGATCTTGGCTCACTCCAACCTCTGCCTCCAGGATTCAAGCAATTCTTGTGCCTCAGCCTCCCAAGTAGCTGAAATTACAGGCACACGCCACCATGCCTAGCTAACTTTTGTATTTTTAGTAGAGAGGGGGTTTCACCATGTTGGCCAGGATGGTCTCAAACTCCTGACCTCAAGTGATCCACCTGCCTTGGCCTCCCAAAGTGCTGGGATTACAGGCATGAACCACTGAGCCTGGCCTAATTTTCTGATTTTCCTAGAAACAGGGTCTCACTATGTGGTCCAGGCTGGTCTCAAACTTCTGGGCTCAAGTGATTCTCAAACTTCTGGGCTCAAGTGATTCTCCAACCTGGGCCTCCCAAAATACTGGGATTACACTATTACTCCTTTTTAAATTTCTTTGACACTCTGCTCATTGATTTTCTATATTATCTAAGTAATAACTCTATGTAATAAGGCTATAAATCTGATTTTTTTTTTTTTTTTTAAGAAATGGGTCTTATTTAGTCACCCAGGTTGGAATGCAGAGGTGCATTCACAGCTCACTGCAGTCCTGAACTCTTGGGCTCAAGCAACTCTCCAGTCCGGGCCTTTGGTTGTTTGGTTTATTAGTTACTTACAGAGGTCTTATGTCTCCCACTAAGATGGAAAACTTGGCAATTTCTCCTTGTATTCTTAATCTATTTTCAGCATCCCTCCCCCCGTTTTTTGAGACAGAAAAAAAATCTGATTTTTTTATTTTTTAAAGAAATGGGTCTTATTTAGTCACCCAGGTAGGAATGCAGAGGTGCATTCACAGCTCACTGCAGCCCTGAACTCTTGGGCTCAAGCAATTCTCCAGTCCGGGCCTCCCAAAGTGCTGGGATTTCAGGTATGTCACCCACGCTGGAGGGTAGTGGCGCAATCTCGACTCACTGCAACCTCCACATAGCAGGTTCAAGCAATTCTCCTGCCTCAGCCACCTAAGTAGCTGGGATGACAGGCATGCACCACCACATCCAGCTAATTTTTGTATATTTTTAGTAGAGACAGGGTTTTGCCATGTTGGCCAGGCTGGTCTTGAACTCCTGGCCTCGAACTCCTGGCCTCAAGTTATCTGCCCACCTCGGTCTCCCAAAGTCCTGGGATTACGGACATGAGTCACCGTGCCTGGCCTATTTTCAGCCTTAAAAAAAAAAAAAAAAAAAAAGAAAGAAAGAAAGAAACCCTGGAACATAGAAGTTCAAAACTTTTGTCTCTTCATAGAGTTCCTCCTTTCATTTCCTGGTGATTCTCTTTATCCCCAGTGTCTTCTGCCTGAAAGCCTATTTTGTCTGAGTTTCCTATAGGTACATTTTTTGGTTAGTCTTTCTCTAGCATATCTTTTTCCATCTTAACATTAAAAAAAATTTTTTTAATTTAATTTTTGATGCTGAGTCTTGCTCTGTTGCCCAGGCTGCAATGCAGTGGCACAATCTTGGCTCACTGCAGCCTCTGCCTCCAGGGTTCAAGCGATTCTTCTGCCTCAGGATAGGTGTGTACCACCATGCCTGTCTAATTTTTGTATTTTTAGTAGAGATGAGGTTTCACCATGTTGGTCAGGCTGGTCTCCAACTCCTGACCCAGTGATCAGCCTGCCTCGACCTCCCAAAGTGCTGGGATTACAAGCGTGAGCCACCGCACCCAGCCTCCATCTTTTTGCTTTTGGTGCCCTTACGTTTTAAATGTCCTCTTATAAACGGCATAGAGCTGCATTTTAATTTTTCTTGGCCCATCTGGTAATCTGTGTTTTGAGAGGTGAAGGTAAACCACATTTTCTGCCTCCAGTTTTGTACCATATATTTACCATCCCTTTTACTTTGTTTTGCTTTACTTTGCTATTAGTTTTAATACCCATCACTACCCTTTTCTCTGCATTGGCAGTTACAGTTCCGTTTCTACTCTTTTTTTTTTTTTTTTTTTTTTTTTTTAAGATGGGGTTTCACCATGATGGCCAGGCTGGTCTTGAACTCCTGACCTCAGGTGATCCACCCACCGCGGCCTCCCAAAGTGCTAGGATTACAGGCGTGAGCCACCGTGCCCGGCCTCCGTTTCTACTCTTTTGGTGATCCCTCTTAAATATCTGAAATACTCACCTAACTTTACAAAGCCGGACAATCCTGTCTCTACCCACCTCTCAAACAAATCTAACTTCCGAGAACACCTTAACTCTGATTGCCCTCTCAGTCTTCCAAGTTCTTGTGTCTCATACATCTTGTTGCTGTAGCCCACAAATTAATCATTATTATTCATGTTGCATATTAAATGCTTGTTTAGATTTACTCACGTTTACCAATTTGCTCACCATTTTTCCATCTAATTTCTTCCTTTTGGGTTCCATGTCCTTATTACCGAAGTACATTCTTTAAAAATTATTTCAGTGGCCGCGCGCAGTGGCTCACGCCTGTAACCCAGCACTTTAGGAGGCTGAGGCGGATGGATCACGAGATCAGATCAAAACTATCCTGGCCAACATGGTGAAACCCCGTCTCTAGTAAAAATACAAAATTAGCCGGGTGTGGTGTCACGCACCTGTAGTCCTAGCTACTCAGGTGCCTGAGGCAGGAGAAATCGCTTGAACCTGGGAAGTGGAGCTTGCAGTGAGCTGAGATGGTGCCATTGCACTCCAGCCTGGGCGACAGAATGAGACTCCGTCCCACTCCCCCCCAAAAAATGATTTCAGGAATGGTCTTTTGTGTAAACTCTTTGTCACAACAGATCTTTACTTCTCCTTAACTCTTAAATCATGGATCAACAACTCGTTGACGGCATTTTTCCTTCAGGGTGTAAAAAGTTACATTTTACTCTAGCTTCTATGTTTGCTGCTGAGAAGTCTGTTATTGGTGTAATTTAAAAAATCCATCGTCGCTTTTAAAATCGCGTAGTCTTTGGAGTTCTGCAAATTCACTAGAGTGTCCAGATGTTCATCTCCGGTGTGTGCATTCGACTCTGGATTTTAAGAATCACTTCTGGCAGCTCTCCTTCAGGAATTGCCTCTGCAGGTCTTTCAGTGCTCGCCTCTGAAAGGAGCTCTGCTCCGGCCTGTGAGGTCTCCCGGCATTGCCATCTGTGGCTTTTTCCTTTTTATTCTCCATCACCTGTCTCTGGTGAGCTGCTTCCGATCAGCCTCCAGGTCCACGAATTCTCTTCTGCTGTCCTACACCTCATCCTCTGAGACCTGAATTTCCATGGCTCTACTTGTCAATTCTAGAATTCCTTTTCAAACCTGGGCCTTCTTTTGTAATGTCTTGCTTGATCCTGTGTCTGACTGTGCCTCCTGCACCTTCTCCCGTCTCTCGCCCTAAGCCCCTTGAAGGCGCCAGCCTTTGGCTCCGGCTGTTTCCCACGGTGCCCAGAATCGCGTCAGGCCTGGCACAGACTCGGTGAGGGTGGGAAGCGGTGCCGCGGGGCTGCAGCCTGGCCCGCCCATTCCCTCAGCCATGGCAGCCCCGCCGCCCTCCAAACCTCACTCGAGCTCCGCGCTGGGAGAGGCTCCTGGGCCGGCCATGACGTCACAGACTGTGACGCTCCCAGGAGCCCCGCCCCTCGCGTCCCGAGCCGGGGACCCAGGCTCTCTGCGCCGTGACGTCACGAGCCCGGGCGGGCAGGTTGTGCGTCGGCCCAATGGGAGCGGTGCGCCGGCCTCCCCTTTAAGGAATGTTGTGACCTGACGTCACTGGGCGAGTTACCTCCCGCAGCCGCCGCCGCCGCGCTCAGCGCGAGTCCCGGAGCCCTTGAGCGTGAGGCACGGAGCCCCCGGAGCCCCCAAACCGCAGCCACATCCCCACGTCCCAGAGCCCCGGCCTGCGCGCCCAACCGGGCCCGCGCGATGCCCTCAGACCGGCCTTTCAAGCAACGGCGGAGCTTTGGTGAGGCCCCGCGGGCAAGCTGTGAGCTCGGAGCAGGGGTACCCGGGAGCCCGGCCGACCCCGACTACCGCAGGTGACGTCAGCCCTGTGACGTCAGGCTCCAGCCGGACCCTCGGGCTGGGAGGCTGACTCCAGCCTGGGCGGGGGCCACCCACCTCCCCACCACGATAGGTGCTAGGGGCTGTGGGGCCTGACGGCCCCGGGGGCGGGGGCTGGAGCTGGGGCGGGGCTGGGGGCCGCCCCTTGGGGACAGGCGGGGCGGAGACACAGGGAGGACCTGGGCCGGGCCCAGCCCTGCCTCAAGGTCCGGCCGCCATCCGCAGCCGACCGCTGTAAGGAGGTACAGCAGATCCGCGACCAGCACCCCAGCAAGATCCCGGTGAGTCCCGCGCCCCCAGCCCTGCTCCGCCCTGGCTGCGCCTCGCGCACCCCCGACACGAACCCCTGCCTGCCTGCCCCGCTCCCAGGTGATCATCGAGCGCTACAAGGGTGAGAAGCAGCTGCCCGTCCTGGACAAGACCAAGTTCCTGGTCCCGGACCATGTCAACATGAGCGAGTTGGTCAAGATCATCCGGTGCGTGGGCAGCCGCAGCCAGGAGGCAGCTTGGGTCGGGCGGGGAGTGGGGTTCCCGCCGAGAGGGGTGGGAGTGGGATCAGGAGTAATGGGACTGGGCGGTGGGCCCCTGTTCTGGGGCGGCTGGAAAGGTCAAGGTCGGGGCTGCAGTTGGAGTCGGGTCAGAGGTGAGAGCTGGGGTGAGGATGGATGTGAAAGGCTGGAAATCATTCTGGGGGTCAGGGCTGTGCCTGCCCTGCAGCCAAGTCCCTCACAGCCGCACGCCCTCCCGCCCGCCTCAGGCGCCGCCTGCAGCTGAACCCCACTCAGGCCTTCTTCCTGCTGGTGAACCAGCACAGCATGGTGAGCGTGTCCACGCCCATCGCGGACATCTACGAGCAGGAGAAAGATGAGGACGGCTTCCTCTACATGGTCTACGCCTCCCAGGAAACCTTCGGCTTCTGAGCCAGCAGTAGGGGGTGTTGGCCTGGGAGTGGGGGGGAGCCCGGTCAGGCCCTGCCCAGAAAACCCCTGGTTCCTGAACTGAGCTGCCTCTGCTTAGGGTGGGCTGGGGAGGGATGTGGCCCCTAGTCAGAGGGCACCAACCCACCTACTCTGCCCCGGGTGGTTTTGTTAGGGTTGCCCCTCTGGGTGCTGGCTGGGATGGGGGAGGGTGAGGAACATCCCCCAGCACCCCTGCTGTGTGGTTCATCTTTTTTTTAGGCCCCTGCCTGCCCCTCACCCACCAGAGGCTCTGCCCACCACCTGGACCTGCCCACCCCTGAAAGACTGGCCCCCCACCCCTCAGTCTCCACATGGCGTATGGATCTGTGGTCATTGTCCCTCTGCAGAATAAAGATTGCTCAGGCCTGCCTGGCCCTGTGCCTCCAGCTGCTTGCTTGGGAGTAAGGAGGGTGCTGGTGGGGTTGTCTGCACCATCCCTGGGCTCCGGCACACTGGAAACCCACACCTGTGTGTAGTATTCCAGAACATTATTAGGGGCCACCCCCTCTAGGAGTGCAATGCAGATGTGGGCCCAGGGTAGGCTTCGTAACAAAAAACATTTATTAAGTAGCCACAACCTAACAAGCCCTGCTCACCTGCCTTTTCCAGAGCTCCCAGTTCCTCCCCAGAGGCCTTGCAGTCAGCCATGGGTCCCTTTTGGTACCAGAGACTTGTGACTCTGGACTTGAACCTCTTCTGCCCAAGGACTCGCCTGCTGGCAACTCTGGCTGGAGGGCCTGGCCCAGCTTCCCGCCCCTGAGGTCCGCGCAGCCCTGTGCCAGCCAGGCCTACTTGAGCACAAGCATGGCCTCCGTGCCGTCCTTGGCAGTCAAATACAGGCCGTGTGTGAGGTAGTACTCCCGCCGCAGGAAGGCATAGAAGTAATCAGAGATGAGCAGGATCTGGGGAGAGAGAGAGGATGTGAGGTGCTGCAGGGTACCACCCCCTGAACCCAGGACCCCTGAGTGGCTGGCAGGTGATGATAGGAGACAGAGCCCCTGCCTGGCCCTGAATCAACAATCACTGGAGAGGCCCTGCCCAGGGCCCCACGTCAGGGCCCGTACTCGACCTCTCAGAAGCTGCCCAGACTCCCCCTGCCCCCACCCATGGTCTACACCTCCATCCTAAGTTCTGGCCTTGAATGCCAGCCTGGTGCCTGTGCAACCAGAGGCCTGTGCCCCCTCTGACAGGCACTTCCACCCCAGCCAGGTCCACATCAAACTCCTCACCTTTCCCCTGTCAAACCCACTTATCCCACTGGGCATCCATGCCCCCATCTTCCACCCAGGTGCCCAGGCCACAAAATTGCCTGACACTTCTCTCATACATCAAGCCACGATGACCTGTCAATTCTACCTCCTAAACTCAAATCCACCCTTTCGATACATCCCCACAGTCACTACTCTAACAGAGCCACTGTCATCTAAACAACAAAGCTTGGTCCCTGGGCTCCCTCCTCTCAAACTCATGCCTACCCCATTCTCCCTGGCAGCCAGAGGGAGCTTTTCAAAACCCACATCTGATCGTGTTACTTCCAGCCTTCAAATCCTCCAAAGGCTTCCCATGCCTTAGGGCAAAGCTCAAACTCCCTGGCGCTCTGAGACCTTGCCCAGGTCCCTGCCTACCCTCTCCTGGCTCCACCTAATCCCATTGCAGGATCTTTACTGTTTCTTCTGCCTGGAATGTTCTCTCCCCGTTCATCTAGTTGACAGCTGCTTACCCTTCAGGTCTCAGGAAGGATCACTTGCCCCCTGCCGCCACCCCCCGCAAGATTAGGTCTTAGCCCCACTAATCTCTACTCAGTAACACAGACTCATCCAAAGTGCAATTTTCCATTCAGCTGACAGCCTGACTGTGCCTCCTCCCCTGGCCCAGGGCCTCCATCAGGGCAGGGTCTTTGAGTGGTTCTGTCACTATGGTATCTCTGTGCCCAGCTCAGTTTGTCCCATTCTGGGCCATACACAGAATCAAAGGGGGCCTAGGAGCTCAGCTCCACTGTCTCTTCAAGGACGATTTGCCAAGGGCCCTACACACCAGACCCGGAGTCTACAATCCCAGTCAGCCCAAGCAGCTCAAGACCTCTGGTACCTGAAGCAGGGTGAGCAGGGCCCAGCCCCAGAGAAGGATGAGGGGATGGGGGCTCACACTGCAAACACCACAGCTTTCAGGCACCTGGAGGCCTCTCAGAGGATTGACACCAACCACCACTTGGCACAGATGGGGAGAATGAGGCAGAGAAACCCTTGGCTATGGTCTTGGGGCAAGACAGAGGTTGAGCTAAGCCTGGGATCTAGACCTCCAGACCCCAGCACCCTGTCCTGGGCAGCTTCTCACTCACCTAAAGGTAACACAATAGCAGCTAAGGAGAGATCAGAGGTACCTGGAGGACTTCAGGAAGGTGTCCTGTCACCAGCAGCTCTGATGGCCTCAGGACAAGTACCTGCCATTCTATCACCACAGAAGCCCATCTGGAAGGTTTAACAATCCTCATCTTAAACAGATGGGGAAACTGAGGCTCAAAGGGTTCAACGGTTGGCCTAAGGCCAACCTGGAGCACTGGACCAATGGCCATGGACCCAGCAAGGTGGTCTGCCTGGGGCCCAGTTCACTGATGGGCACGAGATTGGCCACAGTGTCAGCAAAGCAGACAGAGCTCAGGCAGCCCCAGAGGCCCTGCCCCCAGCTGGCAGCTCCAGGCTGGCACATTAGGGGGCAGCGATCACAGCAAAGGCTGACCTCCTACCCTATGGCCCTTCTCACCCAGGCCCAAGATGCCATCTGGGCAGGAGGAGCCTGAAGCAGTGGCTGAGCTCAGAGGCTGATCCCTGAACCAGGTCAGATGAGGGACAGGTGCAGTCACATCCACAACCAATCAAAATAAGGCAACTCCATGTCACACAACAATCATCTGGACAAGAAGTAGGAAGAAAAATATTAGGTTATTAGGTTGGACCATATGAAACTGCCATGTTTGCAGATAAAATGGTTGAATGCTGGCAATTTGATATGATCCAACATAATATAAAATGGAAAAAAGTACACATAGAAGAGTAAGCATGTTGTTGAAGTACCAGAAGAAATAATTGTAAGATTTTAGGTAGCTCTTCTTTTCCCCTATAAGCCTTTACTTTGTAAGCTACATACATGTATTCTGTTAATAAAAAAAAAAACTTCGGCCGGGCACAGTGGCTCATGCCTGTAATCCCAGCACTTTAGGAGGCTGAGGCAGGTGGGAGTTCGAGACCAGTCTGACCAACATGGAGAAACTCCATCTCTACTAAAAATACAAAATTAAGACAGGCGCGGTGGTTCACACCTGTGATCCCAGCACTTTGGGAGGCTGAGGCAGGCGGATCACAAGGTCAAGAGATCGAGACCATCCCGGCCAACATGGTGAAAACCCATCTCTACTAAAAATACAAAAATTAGCTGGCTGTGGTGGCGTGCACCTATAGTCCCAGCTACTCAGGAGGCTGAAGCAGGAGAATCACTTGAACCTGGAAGGCAGAGGTGGTGGTGAGCCAAGATTGCGCCACTGCACTCAAGCCTGCTCAACAAGAGTGAAACTCTGTCTCCAAAAAAAAAAGTAAAACTTCAATTAAAAACAAATCAGCCAATAAAGGAATTAATCAATATATCAATAGGGGGGGAAGAGATAAATCTTCCTTCCAGAAGAATTCCAAACATTGTAGGCAGATATGCTCCCCTCCCTCAGAAGGAGCTTAATTCTTGTCCACTCCACATCCCCTAAGCCCAGGGTGGTCTAGACTTGGTCACTCACTTCCTGCTGAGGAGCAGGGAAAGGGAAAAGAGTAAACTTTCCAGTGGAGAAACCTGGCCATCACTGTCCTAACCACGTGTTGGAGGTAAACATCAGCATGAAATCACATGGCTAGCATGTACCCCAACAGATGTGATGAGAAGGGCACTTCGCCTGGAGTATTCTTTCTAAAAACCCACAACCCCAGGATAATCCTAAGAAAAGCATCAGACAAACCTAAACTCGGGGACAGTCTACAAGATGCCTGGCCAGTGCTCCTCAACTGTCAAGGTCATGACAAGTTAGGAAAGACTAAGACGCAAAGCAGAGGACATTGAGAAGATGTGACCTTAAATGTAACATGGACCCTTGGATGGGGTCCTGGCATAAAAAGAGGATGTGAGTGGAAATACAGGAAATCCAAATCAAGTCTAGTGTTTCAGACTAATAGTAACACATCAGTTTCTTAGTTTTGACAAACACATCATGGTAACATAAAATGTTAACAACTTAGGCAACTGGGTGGGGGCTTACAGGAGCTCTGTTCTATCTCTGCAACTTTTCTGTAAATCTAAAGTGATTCTAAAATGAAAAGTTTATTTAAAAAAAGCAATTAACTAGATGGGAATGGTGGCTTGTGCTTGTAATCCCAGCTACGCGGGAAGCTGAGGCAAGGGGATTGCTTAAGCCCAAACGGTTGAGACCAACCTGGGCAACATAGCAAAACCCCATCTCTTATTTTATTTTTTGAGATGGAGTCTCACTCTGTCACCAGGCTGGAGTGCAGTGGTGATCTCGGCTCACTGCAACCTATCTCCTGGGTTCAAGCGATTCTCCTGCCTCAGCCGCCCGAGTAGCTGGGACTACAGGCGCATGCCACCATGCCTAGCTAATATTTTTTTTTGTATTTTTAATAGAGATGGGGTTTCACCTTGTTGGCCAGGATGGTCTCGATCTCTTGACCTTGTGATCTGCCCGCCTTGGCCTCCCAAAGTGCTGGAATTACAGGCGTGAGCCACTGTGCCCGGCCGACCCCATCTCTTAAAACAGGAAAAAAATTAACAGCAATGAACTACTGTTATATGTAACAAACTCAAAATATTTTGCTGAGTGAAAGAGGGCTTTGGCAAATGTACATACAAGATTTGCAGTTTCCCCTGCAATTTTACATAAGAAAAACGTAAATAAATATCGAACTCTAGTTAATGATACACATGCTGAAAGATTTAGCAGGAAATGTACTGATGTCTGCATTTCAATTTGAAATACACTAAAAAAATAAGATGGACTGAGGGACGGACGCTGTGATGGAACAAGTACAGGAGGATATGAATGGTGGACTCCTGGTGGTGGGTGTGTATATGGGTGTCCAGGGCTAAGACTGTGAACTGTGCTGTGTGTGTGGAAATCTGCAGGATACACGGGGTGGCAGGAAGAGCCCTGTGAGTGGCTTGGGCAAACAGCCCTGAGTGTCATCAGTCCTGAGTGGGCACCTTGCCCCCAGGGAGAGGACACCAGGCTGGCCCAGAGGCCTGGCCTTTTCAGAGGGAAGCCTATAGCCAGGACAACCTCTTCTGACCTTGGGGCTTTCCATCTGGGTCATGAGGAGCAGGGATTTCCCAGAGGCCTTAGGATGCAGCCAACACAGCAGCTGCAGACCCAGAGCCCCTTTGCCCAGTCTGGACATGGGCAAGCTGGGCAAGGGGTTATGGAATTTGCGTGGGTGAGTCAGTGGCTGTGTGATGTTGTTAAGTCTCTTCCTGTCTCCTGAGCTGCATGTTCCTCATCTGTAAAATGACAGTAATAAGCTGACAGTAATGACGGGCTCCTCTAGTCTCTGTGCCAGAGTTAGGGACCCCAGAACATGCCTGTCCCTCTGTGCCCTCAGGTCTCTGGGTCCTACCCAATGTGGCTGAAATACTGCCTTGCCAATCCCCCTCTCAGACTTGCCCACTTCTCGTCCCACAGCCATCTCCTGCTGGAAGGCCCACCTAATTCTCTCTGGACACACATGTGCACTCAGACACACACAGATGCACACATATACATGCACGCTCACCTGCTCAGAAGTTCCCTGGCTCCCCATGCCCGTACAGCAGCGCTACAGCTCCCACTCATCCCTCAGAGGCTCATCTTCTGCCAGGAGTCCTCTCTACCCCTGCACTCAGTTATGTGGACCCTGAAGTGAAGCCACTGCCTACTGGCCTCCCAACCAAACAGGGCTGCGTTTCCTCCAGCTCTATGGCCCCAGACCCTGCACAGGGTCAGCTCTCTCTGAGTCGTCTGCTGGTCTTCACCCTCTCAGCGCTGCCCCCAGGGACGGTTCAGTCCACATTCCTCTCTGTGGCAGCCATGAGGGCTCCAGGGCCACCTCCCCTGGGGCCATGATGACGAGCTCATGGGGCAGCTAGCTGATAAAGGGGTGACCAGGGACAGACAGGGCGAATCAGAAGTAGAATGAAACGCTCAGAACATGCTCCAGTGAAGGGCAGGATGCAGAGACTGGGAAATGAACATCTTCTGAGTGTCTGCCCTGGGCCAGGCCCTTAAAAAAACAACATTGTCCCTTTCCAACACCCCAGGGTAGGGTTGACAATCCCCACATAGAGAAGGGAAGCTCAGGGGTCATGGGCCCTGCAAAACATTGCATGGTAGGAAGCGAAGGGCTAGGGGCCAATCCTACCCTGTCAGAGGCCCAACCCTGAGTTCCTCCACAACCTCCCAGGGTCTGTACCCACATGAACTGAGTCCTACTCCATGCCAGGCCTGTGCTGACACCTCAGGTACCCTGACACCCTGCGGAGGCTGCTCTCCTCAGTTCACAGCTGTCACTCAGCGGAGAGATTGACTTTTTGGGGGAAAGCCAGTAGAGGTCGTTAATCCAGTGTGTCTTGAAACTGTTGGGCTCAAGAGGGCACCCTTGGCTACCACCAGGGCTGCAGCTTCCTAGAGAAGGAGGTGCTATCACCTAGGTGTGTCCTGGTTCCCCAGACCTCCTGCTGCTGTTGACAACACTGACGTTTGACAGTCAGCCTGCATTGGGGGGAATGTATGTGGCCACCACAGTTGGCAAAGTGCAGCAGCCTCTGCCCACCTGCCTGGGATCCAGGAAGCCGGGAGGCAGAGGAGGCTGGCGGCCAACTGTGGAGCTGGACAGGGCTTTGACATAACCCGACAACCTACATGCCAGAGTGGACACTATGTGGAAGGAAACAGTAGAGGAGAAAGCTCCAACCTCCAGTTCTGAAGATGCAGAGTAACAAGTGACATCTCTGGACCTCAGTCTCAGGGTCTGTGAGGTCACAAGGTGAGACTGAGGATGGGGCTACGTGGCACTTTTGAATTCGCAAAAGCTTTCCCACATTCAGTCCTCACAACCACCCTACCAGTTTGAGAAAAATGAGGCAACTGCCACCTCCCCCAGATTTCCGCAGCCTCCTCCCTGATGCCCTGGATGCCAGGCTCACACCGCTCACCTCTGCTCTTCCTGGCACAGTGAGGTTTTCAGAGCATGGATCTGATCACATTTGTCCTCAGCTGAAAGCCAAAGGCTCAGTCTGGATCTCTGCATAAGAGACCTGTGAAGGCCATGTGGTCTGACCACTGCTGTCTGAATTGGCCTCATTCCCTCTCAAGTGGTACAGCCAGTCCCACCAAGCTCCCAGCAGCAGTGTTCCTCCCTCGCTCCCTCCTTCCTCTTCTCACCCTCTGTCTCTCCTTCCTTCACCACCACCCAGGTCTTGCTACCTAAAACCACAGAACCCAGTTAGATCCTACCCAACCCTCAGGAATCCACTTAGAGGCCACCTCCCCTAGGAAGCCTCCTTAACAGCCCAGCTCTGGGATCATAGCACGTCAGGCTGCCCTGTCCTGCCCATGTCCTCTCCTTTCTCTCCACAGACTGAGGGCTCCTTGGAAGCACGACTATGTCTCATTTACCCATTGCACAGTGCCTAGTGAATAGTAGGTACCTAATCAGTATATGCAAATAAATAAATTATCTTCCCAGGAGTTACTGGATGTGCCCGAGACCAGTGAGCCAGGACAGACAGGGCTG
This sequence comes from Sapajus apella, assembly GCF_009761245.1. NCBI lineage: Eukaryota > Metazoa > Chordata > Mammalia > Primates > Cebidae > Sapajus > Sapajus apella. The sequence continues at coordinate 8,757,563 of NW_022436973.1, read as the reverse complement.
GAGTCACTGTAGCGTTTGGGCTTCCAGATCCCTGGCCTTCTGTGGCCTTTGTCCTGCTGTATGTAGCCTGGGCTCTTCTTGTCACTCTGGTTGTGGGGGAGAAGAGGCTGGGAAGGGCCTGTGAGGGACAAGCTTGGGATGCTAGGCCCTGCAGGGACAAAGGAATGAACTAAGACCTTGACAGAATGCCACTAGTTGGGAAAAGCAAAGTAAACACGCACACCCAGCTGAACGAGGACAAGGGCTCCAGCCTGGCACCATATGTCGAGAGAATGAGCTTTCCCACACAAAGACCTGGGCTCTTGCACAGCCCGGGCCACACACAACCTGCAGAAGAAACCTGAAATGGGTCTTGAGCCATCCCCCAATGGGGGCTACACGCCACTCGGCCACTAACGACCCACCCAACATGTCCCCAAGCATTTCCTCATAGGTCCCATTCCCCAAAATGACACATCAGGCCAACTGAGGGGCAACTCCAGGAGACAGGATTGTGGTTTCATCTGTGTTGGAGTGAACAGTGAGTCCTGGGAAGGGTGCAGCACACAGGAGGTTGGTGTCAGGCCTCGGGCTTCAGGCCTCACTCGAAACAGAATGCAGAATAGCCAACGCAAAGCCAGTCCAGTATCTGAGGGTCTGCAGTTCAGGGAGGGGTCAGGGCTGGCCCCTCATGGCAAAGAGGCAGTGGCTGGAGGAGTAGAGTTCCAGATGTTCCAGATGTGCTTGGAAGGGTGGGTGGTTGGCTGGATGTGGTGGCTGACACCTGCAATCTGAGCACTTTGGGAGGCCAAGGCAGGAGTTTGGCTTGAGCTTAGGAGTTCGAGACCAGCCTGGGCAACATAGCAATACTCTATCTCTACCAAAAATTTGAAAAGTAGCCAGGAGTGGTGGCATGCCTGTAGTTCCAGCTACTTGGGAGGCTAAGGTGGGAGAATCTCTTGAGCCTAAAAGGTCGAGGCTGCAGTGAGCTGTTACTGTGCCACTGCACTCTAGCCTGGGCAACACAGCAAGACCCTGTCTCAAAAAGAAAAAAAAATGAAATGAAATTTAAAAAAAATTTGTTTGAGACATTTTCACTCCTGTCACCCAGGACGGAGTGCAGTGGCGCAAGTTCGACTCACTGCAACCTTTGCCTACCGGGCTCAGGCAATTCTCCTGCCTCAGCCTCTTGAATAGTTGGGACTACAGGTAGCATGCCACTGCACCTAGCTAATTTTTGTATTTTTTGTAGAGATGGGCTTTTGCCATGTTGCCCAAGGTGGTCTCAAACTCCTGAGCTCAAGCAATCTGCCCACCTCAGCTTCCCAAAGTGCTGGGATTACAGGCATGAGCTACTGCAACCAGCCCACTAAAATAAAATTTAAAAAAGGAAGGGCAGGCAGACGAGAAGTCTGTTTTAGATGTAGACACAGGGCAGGCATGGAGCTCTCAGGCCAGCCACTGGGATACAAGGGGAATGGGGCTCTGGCTCTGACCCCCTAGGAATCCAGCAGACTAGCCACAGGCCCCACTCTGACCAAAACAGGGATCAGAACGGGGAGGTTAGGGTGTACAGAATTGTTAGGTCATAAAATGTGGTTTCTGATCCCAGCTCATTCAATTTTTCCTCAATAATTAGTTATTGAATAGTCTTCTTGGTGCTGGGGATATAGCCACGAACAAGACAGATCCAGGGCTCACCCTAATGGAACACACAGTCTACTAAGAGGGTACGACAAACAAGACTGTGAATAAACACACTCCTTCCCAGCTTTGTGAGTTTGGGTAAGTCTCTAACCCTTCGAAGCCTCAGTTTCCTCATCTGTATCATCATCACAATAATAACAATAATAGTACTTCCTTCAAAGGGCTGTTATGAGAAGTAAATTCCTTATAATTAAAGAAAAAAAGGAAAACAATGCAAAGGACTGTCAGTAGAGTAGTTATGTAAACTGTGGTGAGTTCATACATGTTGAACTCAAATAAAAAGGAGGTTCCTCTCAAGTGTGAGTGAGGAAAGATCACCAAGATGTTTTACTGAAATGGAAAAGAAGTTGTACTTTCACCATTATGTCAATCATAAAACACACATACCCACACACAAATAAGCCTCTTTTTCCATAAGCCTGTGAGTTCATGTAAATGCACACAGAAAGCTTTGGAAGGCCATCTGAGCACATGACCAGATTATAGGGATCACATGGGGCCAGCCCCTAGTAAGCTCTCATGAAACATGAGCCACTATTAATTATAATTTTAGGAGAAGATTTTCTTATGTTCCCTGTTTTTAAACAGAATTAAGGTGAGTGCGGCACTTTACCTTTTTTTTTTTTTTTTTTTTTTTTTGAGACGGAGTACAGTCTCACTGTACTCCCAGGCTGGAGTACAGTGGCGATTTCTCAGCTCACTGAAACCTCCGCCTCCTGGGTTCAAGCAATTCTCCTGCCGCAGCCTTCTGAGTAGCTGGGACTACAGGTGCGTGCCACCATACCCACCTAATTTTTTGTATTTTTAGTAGAGATGGGGTTTCACTGTGTTAGCTAGGATGGTCTCCATCTCCTGACCTAATGATCCACCCACCCCCTCAAAGTGCTGGGATTACAGGTGTGAGCCATCACGCCTGGCCTACCCTAATCAAAAAAAACAAGCTCCTGGCCAGGCGCGGTGACTCACATCTGTAATCCCAGCACTTTGGGAGGCCGAGGCGGGTGGATCACGAGGTAAAGAGATTGAGACCATCCTGGCCAACATCGTGAAACCCCGTCTCTACTAAAAATACAAAAAATTAGCTGGGCATGGTGGTGCGTGCCTGTAGTCCCAGCTACTCAGGAGGCTGAGGCAGGAGAATTGCCTGAACCCAGGAGGCGGAGGTTGCGGTGAGCCGAGATTGCACCACTGCACTCCAGCCTGGGTAACAAGAGCGAAACTCTGTCTCAAAAAAAAAACAAAAAAAAAAACAAAAACAAGTTCCTTTAAGTTTATATGTAATCCTCGATTTTTTAACCCTTTTGGTCACTGACTCACAAAAGGGTTAAAAAAAAAAAAAAAAAGGAGGAGATTGTTCTGCTTCCTCTGGTTCGTGGTCTGTTTCTCCAGGAATCTGCTCTGGGTATTTGAAGAGCATGTTACTCTTGCTGTTTCCTATATCAACACACATGAGTAATAGCAACAAGACCCACAAATTAGGTCCAAGCCTGTCAACACCCTGGAAGCTGTGGGTGATCATCCTGGTTTTTGAGATAGGGAAACTACAACCTGGAGAAGTTAAATCACTTGAGGAAGTGGGAGAGGGCCTCAAGCAGTCCATTGGTCTCAATCCCTCCTTTTCTCTCTCACACTTAGGCGCACCCCCCACCATGGATGGTTTACTGTTGTCATTTCCTGCTACTGACTCTGAGGAACAACCATAATTAACAAATGAACCATGCCACAGGTAGAAAAATACTTAATAGCTCCCAGGGTAAGGGATGGGGCCTTAGTCACTGGTTTACCTACCAGTATAACTAATAATCCACACATAATTTCTTCTGTAATAGGGTATGACACTGAACAACTCAAACATTGCAGGATTTAAAGAACAATCTATAGGCCAAGATGTTCTCTATATTTGGCTCTTGATTTCAGCAATGATATCAAGGTTCTAGATACTTCCTTGAAATCTGTACTCAACTGCTTCCTAGGAGAGCTCTGCTCTGTCTTGCTCAAAGAGGAGAAAATGAGGGCCACGTAAATATTAGGCACGTTCCCAGCTCACAACAGGCTGTGGAACTGAGAACATGTCTCCAAATGCCATACGACCCAGTGGAAGACACAGAAGCAGGGGCTGAGCTGGGGCTGTCCAGGACATGCAGGACTGAGAAAAAGACAGTGGGGCAAAGGGAACTCATGAAAGGTCTCTATGAGGCGATGACACTGAACTCTTAGTAAAATTCGAGACGTCTCATTTTGTACTTTGAGGCTCCCAACAGGTCCAAAGACAGGTGGCATAACTTTCACGAAGAGGGCTCTCCTACCTCAGTCAGTGCTCTTGGACAAGGATACGCCTTGAGTGACTGCCTCAGTGAACAAGTGGCCCCATCTGACATACTCTGTTAGTGGCCTGGCAGTAGCAGCCACAAAGCCCAAAGCCAGCAGCCCCAGGAAGTACTTGGACCCCTGGTAGGAGTCCTGTAGGTTGGCACGGCCTGCCTGAAGAGCAATTTGGCAATATCTGCCAAAGGCATAAAATGCATATACCCCCGACCCAGCAAATCCCACCACTTGGAATCTACTCTAAAAGATACTAGCATGTGTGTACAAAAATATGTGGAAGGATATGCAAGGCTCTTCCATTTATCATTATTTTTTCCTTTATATATATATATATTAAAAAAATATATATATATATATGTAGAGAGACTAGAGAGAGAGAGAGAGAGAGAGAGAGAGAGAGAGAGGAGTCTTCTCACTATTGACCAGGCTGGTCTCGAACTCCTGGCCTGAAGCAATCCTCCCACCTCTCAGCCTCCCAAGGTGCTGGAATTACAGGCATGAGCCACCACACCCAGCTGCAAGGCTCTTCCATTTAAAGTGCCAAAACAGGCTGGGCGTAGTGGCTCACACTTGTAATCCCAGCACTTTGGGAGGTCAAGGCGGGCAGATCACTTGAGGTCAGGAGTTCAAGATCAGCCTGGCCAATGGGGTAAAACCCCATCTCTACTAAAAATACAAAAATTAGCTCGGTGTGGTGGCGGGAGCCTGTAGTCCCAGCTACTCAGAAGGCTGAGGTAGGAGAATGGCTGGAACTCAGGAGGCAGAGGTTGCAGTGAGCCAAGATCAGGCCACTGTACTCCAGCCTGGGCAACAGAGTGAGCCTCCATTTCCAAAAATAAATATATAAACTAAATAAAGTGCCAAAACAACCAAGGGCAACCTCAATGCCCATCAGCAGGGCTGTACCTAGTCCAAACCATTAGATATTACAGAGCCATTAAAAAAAATCATCTCAAGACAAAATCATTAAGTGAAAAACGGTGAGTCAAAGAATAATACTTAAAGGAGAATGCCATTTACCTACATAAACAATAACAAAAAACTCTCTTTATATATCTGTGTCTATTGCTGTCTATAAGTGCACAGAGAAAAGTCTGCAAAGACACACACCAAACCAATCCCAATGGCCATGTCTGCAGAGTAGAAAATGATGGGGGCTCAGGCAGCTCTTTTCTTTTCTTTCCATTCCATAGTCTTTATTATTATTATTATTGGTAGAGATGGGGTCTTGCTATATTGCCCAGGCTGTTCTTGAATTCCTGGCCTCAAGTTATCCTTCTACTTTGGTAGAAGAGCTGGGATTACAGGCATGAGCCATCGCACTCAGCCAATTCCATATTCTTTTTTTTTTTTTACCTCTTTCTCCCTGCAATAATGAATTCATGTATTACTTGATGATTTAAAATACATTTTAAAAAGAATTAAGAAAAAAAAGGTAAGAGATCATGCCAAGGGTCCAGCTGATTTCTCTCAGCCACAAACACACTTGATCCACCTACCTTTGGTTTCCATCCCTGACCCCAATCCCTCTTCCCAATAATTCCGTTCCTTGTGCCTTCAATGGCACCTGACCACTTGCAGACACCTCCCTGTGCTGTGTATGGAGTCCCTTCTCTCAGAAACGCAGCCACAGAGACGAAAGCTGTTATCTGACAAGTTCCACGGATGCTTCATAACCACTCCAATTCTACTTCCAGAACCAAACTTAAGACTAAGACTCATGACAAGACAACAGGCTGTGGACTATTTCTCTGGAGCTTGCCAACCCCCCTGGAGGCCCAGGGAAGGTCCAATGCCCTCCCATGCCAGCCACCATTGGAAGGTAAGGAAAAGGAAGGAGATTCCAGGAAGGCAGGAGAGCCAGGGCAACCTTCTGGATTCCTTTAGGATACACAGTTGAGCCCTGCAGAATTCTGCCTGCATGGGTCAGAAGTAAGAGGGGCCGCTCATCCACCATCCCTAACCACAGTGTAAGAGGCAGAACGGGCCCTCTGACTGGGCCCCACCCAGGCTCCAGGACCCTCCGTCTCTCTTTCTTCTGCTCACAGACAAAGAGAACTGGCTGGGCTGGACATTAATCCTCCAGAAATGTCCATGCAGAAAACACTAGTCCCCATCACTCACTGAAAAACCCCTAACTCCTTTATTTTCCTGCAGCTAACCTTGGAGGCAAGAATTACCCTGGGGATTACTCACTGGCATCTTTAGTCTTTCCAGCCGGACTTCTTTCCATCCAGGCTATTACGTATAGGAAATGCCTGGCTGTGCCAATGACAATTGAAATGGTAAATGGTACAAGTGATTCTCATAAGACTTCCACTACGAGGCCAGAGCCTGACCTGAGAGAAGGCAGCACATGGAGGAGGGAACTTCCAAGAAGGGTGGGTGAGTCCACCTGGAGTTCGCTAGACCTGCTGCCACAGAACCTCTGGAAAAGCTTATTAAAAATACAAATTCCTGACCCTGTATTCCACATTGAATTAACATCTCTGGGAGTGAGATCAGAGAACCTGGCTTTTTCCTTTTTTTTTTTTTTTTTTTTTTTTGAGACAGTTTCACTCTTGTCGCCGAGGCTGGAGTGCAGTGGCGCGATCTCGGCTCACTGCAACTGCTGGCTGACTGCAACCTCTGCCTCCTGGGTTCAAGCGATTCTCCTGCCTCAGCCTCCTGAGTAGCTGGGATTAGAGGCACTCGCCACCATGCCCAGCTAATTTTTCTATTTTTGGTAGAGACAGGGTTTCACCATGCTGGCCAGGCTGGTCTCGAACTCCTGACCTCAGGTGATTGGCCCACCTCAGTCTCCCAAAGTGCTGGGATTACAGGCGTGAGCCACCGCACCTGGCCAGAACCTGGCTTTTTAAAACAATCAGAGCCATGTATTTGGGACGGTTGCAACATAATTGCAGGGTTTAAAGCCTGTTAACAGGGAATCTGCATTTTTAACAAGCTCCCTCTGAGGATTCTGAGAATCCTGCTCTGTGGAAAGGAGGGACAGGCTTCCCAGCTCAGAAAGCTGAGCTCCTTGCTGGTACTCCTCAGCCTGTGACCGCAGCCTCCTCTCCACCCTTCCAAGCCACATAGTTTATGCTCAACTCCCCAATGGCCCCCCTCTTCTCATCTGCCTGCCTTTGTTCCTGCTGTCCTGGGAGTCCACAGAGCCACTCCTCCTCTTGCCCTGCCCTCTCCCCCTCACTCTGCGTATTCCCTATGGGTGCTGCAACCACAGGTACCGTTACAGAAAGGGGTGCCTCAGAAATCCAGTCTTACCTCAATTTTGTTCTTGGCTCCTCTAATGACCTTCGACAAGAGACAAGCTCTGCAAGCTTCTGTCCCTCATTTGTGAAGTAGGGATAACATGCCCTTTCTCCTAGGCTTGCTTAGAATTCAGTGTGGCTACGGTTCAGAATGGTGCCTAACACGTATTTGCCAGGTTCAGCCTTATACTGTTCTTACTTCCCTGTCCTCTCCACTGACTCAGGGCTACTTAAGGGAAGTAATTGTCCCTCCTTCATGTCTACCCCTGCGGTATGCAGAATCCAAGACCACGGTTGCATGCCTAAGGCTGCAAAATGGATCCCTGTCCCCATGCTGCCCCCAATCCTGTCCCTCTTACCTGCCCAACGTTGAAGGTCAGTGTGATGGCATAAAAGAAATTAGAGTTGGCACTTCCCGCATAAATCCAGAGGTGCCACAGGACAGGGAAGAGCAGGGAACAGACGATGATGATGCAGGTGAGGACAAAGATGTTTCTCAGGACTGCAAAGAGAGGGTCACAGTTAGTCTGACATGCTCTCTCTGGTACCCTTTCCCTGCTGTGATGGCCCCCAGAATGGAGAGGCCCAAGGAGAGCCTCATGTAGCTCAAAGGCAGAGCACCCCGAGGTACTGGGGTGCCAGGAAGCAAACCCCAGACTCCCAAGACAATGGCTCCCCATGCCCACAGCTGGTGGTAGCTCCTGGAATTGGATTATTTCCTCCCACTGTGGGCTTGGCTGACTGAAGACCAGCTATAGTTAGAAATGCCATGAATGCCTCAGGGCACCAAACAGGGCATTTAGGAAGACATTCCCCTCACCTCCTAATCTTGGAGGGTCCAAGAATATCCGCACCCTCTCCCCAAGCAGGGTGCCATCTGGCCATGTGGGATTATGGGTGGGAACTCCAGCATGAACCGTGAAGATGAGAGCCTCACCATGCGTCTCCATGGTGTCACAGTCCTGGGTCTTAGGAACACATTCTCCATTCTCCTTAACTGGTGTCTTCGGTCCCCTGCCTTGCTCTTCAAACATTCCCAACTCTCCGTTAGATGATAATTTAAAACACCTCTTTTTGACACTGTCTCTCACTCCCTGCCCCTAAGGGAATGCTGACTCCCATCAGGAAGAAAGCTCTCCCAGAGGTCTCAAGAAGGACCTGCTACTCAAGGGTGCTCCAGAGGCGGCAGCCAGGCTGGCATGGCACAGCAGCCAGGTACAGACCTTGGTAAAAATCCTGCTCTGCCATTTATTAGCAAGTTTCTCTAGGCCTCAGCTTCCTCACCTGTAAAATTAGGCTATCCACCTAGTATATACTCATAAAAATTAACAATTAGGCTGGGGATAGTAGCTCATGCCTATAATCCAGCACTTTGGGAGGCTGAGGTAGGAGGACTGCTTGAGCCCAGGAGTTCGAGACCAGCCTAGGCAACACAGTGAGACCGCATCTCTAAAAAAAATGTAAAAATTTTAAAATAAAAAATGTTTAAGGCTGGGCACGGTGGCTCACGCCTGTAATCCCAGCACTTTGGGAGGCCGAGGCGGGTGGATCACGAGGTCAAGAGATCGAGACCATCCTGGTCAACACGGTGAAACCCCGTCTCTACTAAAAAACTACAAAAAATTAGCTGGGCATGGTAGCGCGTGCCTGTAATCCCAGCTACTCAGGAGGCTGAGGCAGGAGAATTGCCTGAACCTAGGAGGCGGAGGTTGCAGTGAGCCGAGATCGCGCCATTGCACTCCAGCCTCGGGGAAAAAAGAGAAAAACCCCGTCTCTCTAAAAAAAAAAAAAAAAAAGTTTAAAAATAAAACAGGGCTAAAATGCACCCTTCATTTGGATTAAACAAGATGACACATGAGAAACTGACACAGATATATCATTGGCTACATTAGTTTTCCATTGCTACAACAGCAAATTTCCATAAACTTAGTGATTTAAATAGTATTATTTATTATTCTACAATTCTGAAGGTCAGAAGTTCCAAAATGCGTCTAACAGGGTAACATCTCTAGAGGAGAATCCCCCGCTTGCCTTTTCCAGTACCCAGAGGCCCCTGCACTCCCTGGCTCATGACCTGCTTCCAGCTTCAAATCTAGCAATGATGAATTGAGGCCTCCTCATATTGCATCACTCAGACCTTCTCTTCTGCCTCTCTCTTCCCTCTCTTTTTAAAAATAGGCTTTATTTATTTTGAGATGGAATCTCACTACATAGTCCAGGCTGGAGTGGAGTGGCTGGATCATATCTCACTGAAGCCTCGAACTCCTGGGCTCCAGTGATCCTTCTGTCTCAGCCTCCTGAGTAGCTGGGACTATAGGCACAAACATGCCCAGTACACTTTATTTTTTAAGGGCAGTTTTACTTTCACAGCAAAACTGGGCAGAAATTACAGACATTTCCCAAATTCCCCCTACCTCCACCTCTTTCACTTTGAGGGACACTTGCAATTACACTGGGACCACCTGGATTGTCCAGGATAATCTCCCCTCCCAAGGTCTTAAAGTCCCTTTGCCATGTAAAGTGATGTATTCATAGGTTCTGGGGATTACAACGTGGACATCTTTGTGAGGGGAGGGCTACTATTCTGCCTACCACACTGTAGGTTCTTCCTGCCTTTTAACCATCTAGGGGTTATCAGACAGTAGGATTATCTGTTACTTTTATTTCTTTCTTTATTGTATTTTTTAAAACTGATAAATATTATTTAAAATACTTAAAAGAATCCTTTTTAAAAAGAACTTAGCACTGTGCCTGGTTCCCAGCAGGCACTTAATGAATGGAAGTTCCCTTCTCTTCTCTGATTCTGACCTTCAGGAAATCCTTTCTCCCAAGTCAGAGTTCTGGAAGACTTAAAGGGTGGAGAAACTCCCAAACATTTAGGCCACTTGTCTCAGTTGCACAACGACTCAGTAGAGATGCTATACTGGGGGCTGATGCTTTGGAAGGGGCCTGGATGACACAGACGATTTTTTTTTTTTTTTGAGACGGAGTTTCGCTCTTGTTACCCAGGCTGGAGTGCAATGGCGCAATCTCGGCTCACTGCAACCTCCGCCTCCTGGGTTCAGGCAATTCTCCTGCCCCAGCCTCCCGAGTCGCTGGGATTACAGGCACGCGCCACCATGCCCAGCTAATTTTTTGTATTTTTAGTAGAGACGGGGTTTCACCATGTTGACCAGGATGGTCTCGATCTCTTGACCTCGTGATCCACCCGCCTCGGCCTCCCACAGTGCTGGGATTACAGGCTTGAGCCACTGCGCCCGGCAACACAGACGATTTTTAACTCCCGCTACAGAACAAAATCATGGCTGAGTGCCCCACAATCGTGGCTCACACCTGTAATCCTAGCACTTTGGGTGGCTGAGGCGGGCAGATCACTTGAGGTCAGTGTTCGAAAGCAGCCTGGCCAACGTGGCGAAACCCCATCTCTACTAAAAATACAAAAATTAGCCGGATGTGGTGGCAGGTGCCTGTAATCCCAGCTACTCCAGAGGCTGAGGCATGAGAATCACTTGAAACACAGAAGCAGAGGTTGTAGTGAGCAGAGATTGCATCACTGCACTCTAGCCTGAGCAAGTCTCAAAACAAACAAAACAAAATCACATAGGGAGCCCTCAGACTAGTCAGAGATTCTAGGGTGGGGTTGAGGCACCCATATGAGGTTTTAAAATCTTCCCAGGTAATGCCAGCATACAGCCAAGGCTGCGAACTACCGCATTACAGCTGCAGCCCCTTACAGTCTGCAACAGAGATGCCATTGAACTGTGTCAAGGGGAGAATAATCACGACAAGGTAGTTCACAGTTCTTTGTAAAGCTGAAGGTTTTCAAGTTATAGTTCTTTCTTTATTGAGAAATGATAGGTGCCATTTTGTTGTCATTAAAAAGTCCTTTATTTTATAAAATCTGGAAGAATGGGTGGTAGTTGATTGTTTTAATGTCTTCAGCAAGATAAAAAGCTGGCAAGTCCATCGCCAGAGTTTACTGAAACATTAGTGGTCTGAGAAATCCCACAATTTGGACACTGGCCTGGAGGGCTTGCAATATCCTCTTTTCTAATCTTAAATTTCTGCAATTCTGGGTTTTCAAAGTTGAGAGACCAAAACCCTGACTCAAGCCTCCTGAGACCTCCCAGGAACAAGGAGTCTTGCAAAGGGATGCTTTCACTGAGAATTACTATTATTATTAAACCACGGGACTATCTCAAGAAAGGAGAACAAATGCTTCCCACTCCTTTAACCCAACATCACTATGTACATTTCTCAGCAGCTCTTTCTGATCCCATGGAAATTATTTTGCTGAAAAGAACACAGACTATTCCTCAAATAAAATACTTCCAGCCTGCCAGACCAGGTGGTTCTTGTTCTGTGCCTCCAGCTAGGGACAGAGATTTCAGACGGGGTGACAGGAAGGAAACCAAGTGCAAAGAGACGAGAGAGGCTCACTGGCAGCCTCTGGGTGCTATCTTGAAGGGCTGCAAAGATACATTCCCATGTGCCTGGAGAGCCATCACCAGCATGCAGTTGGCTTCTGGCCTGTGGTGACCTCTGCAGAAACAGGGAGCTGCTATTCACTCTTGCTGGCTGACAGGCCAGATTAAAGCTATATATGCCAGAGCAGACGGAGCTGGAGACCTGGGGTATAGGACAGCTTGTTCCAGGCACCAGGAAGCGTCAGAGGTGACCAGGGCCTAACAAGGTGAAAGGGTTCACCCTTCATCAGACTTGAAAGGCCAGATAGAATCAGGTTCCCCACCACATTCACTGAGTGGGTTTTCCAATCTCTGGCACCATGACTGATGAAACGGAACTTCAGGCAAGCCACTTTCCCGTCTGAGCCTTAGGCATTCGGAAACAAAATCTTACTTTAAACATCCAGTCCCATCAGAAGGGGAACAGAGGGGATTTAGGGACTTTGAAGGCCATGGTGATATTCCCTTCCTTAAAATGAGGTGCCAAAACACATGGGAATATATTTTATCATGATTCTTTATAATTTATATGTATATCTATCAACATCCTTTCATCGCTAGACAATAGTAATAAAAACAAAACCAATACACACACAAATCCAGCCCTTTGGTAACTGGCTCCTTCTGCTGGACCATGTAGGCTGGCATGGGCTCTGCCAGCAGGCTGTTCCCTAACACTACCATTGTGAGTCTGTATGACTCATCCAAGCTCCAGAGAGTCCAGTGTCTGGGTCCTACACTCATTCCTTTTCTCCTCTCCACTGTACAGGAAAACAGAAGGATGAAGGTGGGAACATGCATGTTAGCACTGACAACTAATGTTTAAATGGAATTCCTAGCCATATTAAACATATTCAACGTAGGCTTAAACGCTTCTCAACACACACATCCCACTCACAGGTCCCAAGGACCAGGGCTAATGCTGCTCTGGCTGAGAATAATGACACACAGTTGTCAAGCCCCAAGCAGGTCCTCCAAGCATGTGTATTCCCTGCTGCAGGAGAAGGGAAGCAAAGGCGGACAGCTACTGTTCTCTGCAGGATCTTCAGCCAACCTGAACCTGCAGACTGTGTGCCAGGCCAGCCAGCAACAGCAACTATTAGATCATCCAGGTTTCTGGAAACCCCATCCTTCTTTGTGCCTCATCACCCCAGAGGGCATAAAATAGTCTATTCAAATCTTGAAAAATATGTTTATTCTGATGACTCTGGCTACCAAGCCTGAAGCTCTGATCATGGAACTATGTGAGAGACTCCCCGGTGTAATTATTACTGATAATACTAACTGCAGTGCTATTTACAGATATTCCTTCTCAAATTTAACACACTCATCAAAGTTATTCTATTTATTTGACTGATGGAAAAATCAGAGGCTCAGAAGGGTTAAATGATGTGCCTAAGAACATGTGGGACTCATAATGGGAATGTTAGGATTCAGAGTCATGTCAGTCTCCAGATTGCTCAGCAAATGGGATGAAAGGCATTCCCTGAGGGAGACAGAGTGCCCAGTGTGGGACAGGCAACCACAAAAAACCATTTTACATTCCCAAGATCCACTGTCACAAACTGAGGCGTGTCCACATGTTTTGGTGGTCTCATGATTTGCCACTGGTCACTCTACCGAGGGGACCCAGGCTGACTCTGAGCCTGCTGGACTGGATGACTCTTGTTTGTGCAGGGAGGATGTCACAGCAGAAGACACTGCTTCCTCTTCCCAGTCAGGCCAGATGGGTCACAGCCCCACCAGGCCATTATGTGCAGGAGTAGCCCTGGCTCTGCTGCCCACACCACTGTTTACCTTCACTCAGAGGCCCACTCCTATTATAGGCAGGTTGTTTGCCAGCAGCTGGACAGTTTCATTTCCTGGTTGACACCCAAAACAACAACAAAGACTCACTTCCTCTGAAGCCTGAACTCCCTAGTTCATTCTTGATACCTTGCTGGACACCCACAGCAGGCAAGGAAAGTTCAACAGCTCCCTTCCATGCCTCGTTTAGAGAATCAGGTGGTACTGGGCCACTGATGCTGTCTCTTTATTGGGGAGGTTTAAAACCCACTCCACAAACGTTTGCAAGGTCTTCTGTGTGTCAGCTTCAGTCCTGGGTGTCAGGGATACAGAGGCGAATGAGTTGTGCTATCTACCCCGAGGGAGCTCCCAAACAATGAAAAGAACCCACCACAGAGGGCTAAGAGCCCTGGGGGCCTAGCTAGCAAAGTAGGTCACCTCTAAGCCACCTCTGAGGAGGGGACGGTTAGAGCTTAGAGGAGTTGTCACAGTGGGCAGGAAGTCTAACGTTGCCCACCTGCCTTCTAGTAACCTTTGGGTGCAGCACTGGGGAATGAGTCAAAGCCCAGGGTAGAGTTCTGCTGTCCAATATGGTAGCCTAACTACATGTGGGTTCTGAAATTTAAATTTAAAATTCAGGTTCTCAGGCACACAAGTGGCACTCTATTACTGAACTGTGTAGACAGAGGACATTTCCAACACCATAGAAAGCCCTGATGGACAGCACTGGGTAGGGGCTCACAGATCTGGATTCCAATCCCAGCTCTTCTAATTAGAAGTCATGTGACTTTGAACAAGTGGCTCTACCTTTCTGTACCTCAGTTTTCTCATCTGCAAAATGTGGATACTTACCTCAAAGGCTGGTGTGAAGATCAAATGAGCTAATTAATGCATGTAACACTGTGAGAGCCACAGTGGACAGGTACACAGTAAGTGCTCAATAAATGGCAGTTATTTTTATCATCACAAGTCTGCAGCACCTAGAAGTAGATATTGTGCCTGATGCCTCTGCTTCCCTCCTAGTGCTGCCGGCACAACAGGTGCCTGATAAATGCCTACAAATTCCTTTTCCCTGCAGCAGTCTCATCCAGGGCCAGGCTGACACAAACCTGCAGCAGAGGTGGGAGTACTCACATCTGTAGAGATGGTTCCACACGGGGAAGAAGGCCATGTAGAGTGCCACGTCCCCAACTGTCGGGTAGGATTTAAAGATGGCGATGATAGCAATCTGGATGAACATGAAGAAGATGGGATGCTCCCTGGGGCAGGGGAAACGAGTGGGGAGGGGGAGAGAGAGAGAGAGATGAGTCGGGGACCAGGCCTACCCCAGAGACTCCCGACTCCATCCTTTGAACCAAAAATAATCCTCAGGGGACTTCAGGAAGGGGCTGGCTCTACTACCCACAAGGAATGCGCCAGGCCCCATTAGCAGAGCAGAAATCGCAAGGACCCAGAAATAACCAGAGGTTAGGTAAGGAGGGCCTGGCAAACACAGGGAAACAGCCCACAGAGACATTTCCCATCAACAGCAACCCCCCTGCCTCTACCAGCTCTGGGCCTTCCCCCAGGAGCCAAGGAGGAAGAAAACAAATGAAGTCAGCATTCTTTATGACTCGGCTTAAATGACTGCTTGGCAGGGTAATTAGGCAGCCTCCCTTGCCAGAGGCCCCTCTGACAACTGGACGCAAAGCAAGAAGTGTTTCCTTGATGATGCCTTTTTTCTCTGACAGCATGGTCAGCAGGGTCTGCAGACCCATAGTGCAATGAACTTATTTCCAAGAAGAGAACTGTGAACTGCATAGAGCTTTTCAGCTCTGAAGGGTTGGGCCTGTTCTTGTTAACTTCAACTAATAGCAGCTGAAATTATTTTAACCTAATATTAAGTGATAGCAATGGCTATCCTCTCCTGAACTCCCTCTGTAAGGTCCTTTTCCTGCATCCTCTCATGTGATCCTCACCACACCTCAACCGCCCCTCAAGGCAGGCAATCCTGGGCCAGGTATGGTGGCTCCCATTTGTAATCCCAGCACTTTGGAAGGCCAAGGCGGGAGGATAGCTTAAGCCCAGGAGTTTGAGACCAGCCTGGGCAACATAGTGAAACCCCATCTCTACAAAAAATTTAACAATTAGCCAGATATGGTGGTGTACGGCTATAATCTCAGCTATTCGGGAGGCTGAGGTGGGAGGATCGCTGGCGCCAGGATGTTGAGGCTGCAGTGAGCCGTGATGACCCACTGCACTCCAGCCTGGGCAACAGAGTAAGACCTTGTCTCAAAAAGAAAAAAAAAAGTAGGCAATCCTCTCACCTGTATTTCATAGATGAGGAAACAGGTTCAGAGAAGTTAAGTGCACTGACTCAGTAGGTTAGTAAGCGATGGAGTTGTCTCCAGAGCTCTTAATCATACCCAATACTGTTCTCCTGAGGGCTGATCAGACTTTGAAGCTCTGGTCAGGAGAGGGTGGGAGGACAGAGATCAACTTCAGTGCCCCCTCCAAGAGCTGACCACACGCTAAAGGGAAGCCAACAGGGAGGCTGGATCCATATCCTCCTCAGCTATACTTCAGCCACATGCACATGGCCTACTTTTGCACAATACTTGGATGCCTAGCCCATGAAAGTTTTCTTCAGAGATTAGTGACCTTTTTGTCTTGCAGGTTAAAGGTCAGGGTGACTCAATGGGTGTTAATCTGAGATGTACAGACAAACATGTCCACACCCTGAATGCTCCAGTGCTGCTGCTATGCAGCAAATGCTTCAAAAATGCAGCTTAGCAAAGGCATGCAGCCCTGTAGCCTCTAAGCATCCAGCTACAGCTCAGTGTGAACATCTTCCTAAATACAATCACTGGCTCCGGGCTTTTCAGGTAGCTGGTAACAACGGCAACAGTTCTATGAAAAGACCTGTGAAAATGCAGTGACAAAAAAACAGACTAGAGCCTCCTGCACAGGGACCGGGGTGGCCTGAAGGGCCCTGTTCCCACAAAGCTGGCACTGGAAACAAAATGTGCAGGGGTGGGAGAGCTTAGGTGGAGCTTCATATCCAGGCAGAAGAGGAGACAGCAGGGAGAGCAGATCTCTTCATATTTTCTGTCCCCACAACTGTACGCGCCTGGCTTGAGTTATAAAATGGTGAAGTTATTGCCTACTCAGGAGCAATGTGTGGCCTTGAATGCCGACAATAAAAGTTGCTAGAGAACTGGCTGCATGGCCAGTGAGGAAAGGTGCCCTGGGCTCCCTGCTCCTCTCCACCCAATGGCCGGGCCTAACCAGAACAAGACCAGGGAAGATGGATCACAGACAGCTGGAGAGCTCAGCCAGGCAAGGCTGCCAGAGTTCTGGAGCCTGCCAGGCAATGGAAGGATGTGTTGTGTCAGATGCCAAGCCAAGGCTGTGTCATGGGAAGGAAGCATCAGCTTTTGAGGTTTTACAGAATAGGAACCATGTGCATTGGTGCACAGACCATGGAGAATGGTAGGAAGGTTAGGACAGAGAACTCAAGCTCTTGAAATCTAAATCAAACTCTCTTTCAGGTTCCCTGGACCATCTAGGCATATCTGTACCTGTCTGTGCCTATTTTCCCTTATCTGAAGCTAGGATAATAGAACAATTTCTGGAGGCTACTACAAGCAATCTCTCAGGAGCCTGGCATGGTGCAGGGGGATAAGCATAGCTTCTGGAGCCAGACAAACCTGAGTCTGAATCCCAGCTCCAATGCTTACTAGCTGCATGACTGGGAAAATCATCCCACCTCTCTGAGCATCAATTTCCTCAGCTATAAAATGGGAGTGGTAAGAATCTTGTTTTTTTTGGGGGGGAGGGAGTGATAAGAATCTAATGCCTACCTTCAGGAGTTGCTAGGTTAGGTATGATTATGTTTCAGAGGGTCTAGAAAGGTGCCTGGGATGGAGCAGGCCTAACGTCTGTCAGCTCTCTTAGACTGCAGAACAGAACTCCACAAACCCTTTGGAGGGAAATGGATCAGGAGATTCAACAGTTGCAGGTGGCCAGCCTCCCAACTAACCCATCTATAGTCCCTGTGGATGACCTGTCACTGGGCAGGATGGACGAGATATCCCACCAGATCCACATTTTCCAAACACACTCTGCCTCCAGAACCCTTGTTCTCCTTTTTTTCATTCTTTGAGACAAGGTCTCGCTCTGTCATTTAGGCCAAAGTGCGGTGGCACGAGCAGCTCACTGAAGCCTCAAACTCCCAGGCTCAAGTAATTCTCCTGCCTCAGCCCCCCCAGCAGCTGGTACTATAGGGGCGCTCTATTGCCTGCTATGGCACTGGCAACTGCGGCAACTGCAGGCAGGTTCCCTAAGTGAGATGCTGTAAGCCTAACAGCAGGTGCTCCACATTTGAAGGCCACCCTCAAGGCTGCTAGGGGCAGGGGGTTCTCAGATAGCTCTGTGGACACAGCAGCAGGTCCAGCCACTTACTTTAGCTTTATGGCTAAGGGGATGGTGTAGAAGAAGACGTTGATCTGAAACACACATACAAAGAAGAGGCTGAAGTGCTCAAACATCTCTGCAAAGAAGTACCAGAAAAGGCCAATGTTTGGAGTGAGATCTGGAACAGAAAGTCTGGAATTAAAAAAAACAAAGGGAGAGAAAAAAGACAAAAGTGATAAATTGCCTGCTTTGACCTTGGTTTCTCCTGAAGACTCTGGTCACTGCTGGGCAGCCAAGGATGACTTTCTCTGTGCAGGGATCAGGATGGGAAGGGTTCTCCAGGTACCATGGATACAGGTAATTAACAATAACAAGCAGAAACACAAAAGGGTAACCCAAAACAAATATTAGCTAAGCCAAACAAATCTGAAACGAGGCAGGGATTCATCCTAGGAATAAAGATTTGCCCCTCTTTTACTGCATAAGACAGTTTAAAATCAGGAGATACCCAGCACTGTAACAAAGGAGAAATGAACTTTTAAAAACAGTATATATTTTGAGCATTCTAAAGGCCTGCCTCAAGGACCATGCTCAAAGTTCCTGCTCTTCCCCATTCTTACTCCACACCCCACAGCAGGAGTCAGAAAACTGAGTGCCTGAGCCTGCAGCAAGACTTCTAGGGGCTCTCAGAACAATCGGCAGGCTCTGGCTACAATCCCCAGGGTCCCAGATCTTAATCAAGAAATTACGGTTTAACTGGAAAACTTTTTGTCCAGTTAAATCAGACAAAGCTTTCACTGAAATTCTGGCTCTTCTAAAGTTTACACTATATTTTTGATCAAAAAAAAATATGAAGCTGACACTGATCTCAACACACAATTTTAAAAGGACAACAAATAGGGCACGCAGAAGGAGAGATGGGTGATGGCTCTTCGTCAAATTTCCCTGACTGAGGCCTCCACCCAGAATAAGTTTTGCCTCTTGCTGTAACACCTCCTTTTCTGTGAAATGAGGTAAAGAACACAATCCGTGGCCCAGCAGAAAGGGAACTCTTCACCTGGCCTTGCAACTCCTATCTAAGGCAGAGCATGAAGAGCTGAAAGTTACTAAGTCATTGTTATGCTCAGCCAGGATTTAACACAAATAAGTAGTCCAGAATCCCAAATGGGAGTTCTGCCATTCCGGATCCCTTTCCCACCCGGACAGGTTTAAGAGTCTGTCACCGGCCGGGCGCGGTGGCTCAAGCCTGTAATCCCAGCACTTTGGGAGGCCGAGGCGGGTGGATCATGAGGTCAAGAGATCGAGACCATCCTGGTCAACATGGTGAAACCCCGTCTACTAAAAATATGAAAACATTAGCTGGGCATGGTGGCGCGTGCCTGTAATCCCAGCTACTCGGGAGGCTGAGGCAGGAGAATTGCCTGAACCCAGGAGGCGGAGGTTGCGGTGAGCCGAGATCGCGTCATTGCACTCCAGCCTGGGTAACATGAGTGAAACTCCGTCTCAAAAAAACCGCAAAAAAAAAAAATGAAAAAAAAAAAAAACAAGAGTCTGTCACCCACTGGGCAATGAGCTCCTCAAAGCTTAGGAAGCAACCAACTCCTCAGCACCCATGCAGAGCCTGGCACAGAGAGGGCGTTTGGAAATGTTTATAGCATTCATGAATATACACTAAGACAAGCCTGCAATACTCAAGCCCATTTGAGTTTTCTCTAAAGGTCTGACACGTGGCAGGTGGCATTATTTTGAAACTGTCAGAGGCCCTCTTGCAGTAGAGGAACACATCCATTCCTGTTTAGAATTGAGCCCAAACCTCCCAGTTAGAGGCTGGTATTTGCTTTGGGTACTCCCAGGGAGTGCTATTTAACCCACTTATGATGGAGTTTGAAAATTATTTTGTGTGAAAAATCAGACCTTGGCTGGGTGCAGTGGCTCACGCCTGTAATCGCAGAACTTTGGGAGGCCGAGGCGAGCGGATCACAAGGTCAAAAGATCGAGACCATTCTGGCCAACATAGTGAAACCCCGTCTCTACTAAAAAATACAAAAATTAGCTGGGCGTGGTGGCGTGTGCCTGTAGTCCAGCTACTCAGGAGGCTGAGGCAGGAGAATTGCTTGAACCCGGGAGGCAGAGGTTGCAGTGAGCCGAGATCATGCCACTGCACTCCAGCCTGTCACCTGGCCACAGAGTGAAACTCTGTCAAAAAAAAAAAAAAAAAGAAAAGAAAAGAAAAATCAGACCTTGGCAATGACCTTGAGCAGCAACATATAAATAACTCCCATAGCTTAGTGTTCCAATAATGGAACACTAGGCATAAGTAGGTTAATCCCACTATATCAAAGGTGTGCTTCAGCGTAAAGTTTCTCAAAGTGTGTTCTCTAAACCAGCAGGCCAACAACATTGCCATCACCTGAAAACTGGAGAAATGCACATTCTTGATCCCTCCCCCAGATCTACTTAATCAGAGCCTCTGAGGGTGGGCCCCCATAATCTGGGTTTTAACAAGCCCTGAAGGTGATTCTGATGCACCTTAAAGGTTTGAGAACCACTGCTATTTAATATAAAGGCTTCTGTGGTCACTTACCCTCTGAGTTCAGCTAGAGATATGAAAACCAAATTAGCTTCCAGAGTGTTGTGTGGGGGTTTTTAACTGACAATATATAGTTGTATAAATTTATGGGTGATTTTATATGATGTTATGATTTCTGAATACAATGTAGAATAATTAAATCGAGGTACTTAACATTTTCATCACCTCAAATACTAAAACACTCTGTGTGGTGAGAACTGAAACGTACTCTCTCAGCAATTTTGGTATGTGCAATACTCTATTATTAACTATATTCACCATGCTGTGCTAGAACTCAAGAAAAGAAAAAAAAACATAATCCTCCTGAGATTTTGTACCCTTTGACTATTGCCTCCCCATTCTTCCACCCCGCCTCCATCTGTAACCACCCTTCTGCTCTCTGCTTCTATGAGCATAATTGTTTTAGAGTCCCCATAAAAGTGAGAACACATGTGGTATTAGTTTTTCTGTGCCTGGTTCATTCTATTTAGCATAATGTTCTCCAATGCCATCTCTACTACTGTCGTAAATGACAGAATCTCCTTTTTTAAGGCTGAATAGTATTCTCCTGCATATACATATCAAATTTTCTTTATCCATTTGTGTGTTGATGGAGATTTAGATTGATTCCATCACATGGCTATTGTGAATAATGCTGCAATGAACATAGGAATGGCAGACAAATCCTCAACAAACTCATTTCAACTCTTTAGAGTCGCCTGTAATCCCAGCACTTCGGGAGGCCAAGGCAGGTGGATCACCTGAGGTCAGGAGTTCAATATCAGCCTGACTAACATGGTGAAACCCTACCTCTACTAAAAATACAGAAATTACCTGGCATGGTGGTACACACTTGCAGTCGCAGTTACTTAGGAGACTGAGGCAGGAGAACCGTTTGAACCCGGGAAGCAGAGGTTGCAGTCAGCGGAGATAGCCTCACTGCACTCCAGCCGGTGCAACAGAGCGAGACCCAATCTCAAAAGAAAAAAATCTTTTGATTAAGTAGCTGGAAATGGGATTGCTGGATCAAATGGTAATGCTATTTTTAATTGTTTGAGGAATGTTCATACAGTTTTCCATAATGGCTATACTAATTTTCATTCCCAACAATGGTATACAAGGATTCCTTTTTCCCCACAGCTTCTAGAATTTTCTAATGTGGTCATTACTTACATAAAGCCATAGACTGCAGGGATGAAATCCCAAGAGCTGAGAAGGAAGAAGGAGAGGCAAACGATTACCACTAGGCTTCCCACATACATCATGGCATACTCCCAAGAAAAGATCCAGAAGGCTTTGCTCTTCATTTTCACAGGTATGTACTGCCGCTAGGAGAGAAGGCAAAGTGGTATAAACAGGGATATAAGCAATAGAAGGCAGTTATCAGCTTGCACTTAAAGATCCCTCCTGCAAAACCATGCTAAGATACACAGGTCTATAATTTTATTTTTGGTCTTTAATTAAATAAGAAGAATGTAAGGTTAAAAAAGGTATTACGGGTGCATCCTCTGACCTCAGATCTAGTAACACCATTTCTAGGTATGTATCCTGGAGACATGTTGCAGAAGATACAAATGGAGGAACATTCACTGCATCATTGTTTGGAAAATCAAGAAAAAAATCCTTCAATAGAGGAGCAAAGGTATACTATTTGCCAGGTAAAATGAATACACTGTACCTATAAATGTCAACATGGTTAGATATCAAAAGTATGAGGTTAGTTG
Source organism: Sapajus apella (assembly GCF_009761245.1). Lineage (NCBI taxonomy): Eukaryota > Metazoa > Chordata > Mammalia > Primates > Cebidae > Sapajus > Sapajus apella. The sequence continues at coordinate 8,735,359 of NW_022436973.1, read as the reverse complement.
TAATAGAAAGTTGCCAAAGAATCCATATAATATGAAAATACTTAGGTGTTCTGAGATTATACCAAATTATATTTACTTACACACACACACACACACACACCCCTGTAAAAGTTTCACAAAACATAGATTAGAAGGACATATAGTAAAGTCATGATAGCATTAGCCTCCTGGGAAGTAGAGAGGGAAATATAATTAGAACATAAGAAACTTCATACATAACCTGGCATTCATATACAAAATGAAAATAAAAATGAAAAGAAATAAACAAGTAAAAAAGATAAAAAGAAAACAAAATTTAGATTTAAAAAAACTTCAACTTTATTCAAAAAAATTTTTTTTTTTTTTTGACATGGAGTTTCACTCTCGGTGCCCTGGCTGGAACACAATGGCACGATCTCGGCTCACTGCAACCTCTACCTCCTGGGTTCAGGCGATTCTCCTGCCTCAGCCTCCCAAGTAGCTGGGATTACAGGTGCCCACCACCACACCCAGCTAATTTTTGTATTTTTAGTAGAGACGGGGTTTCACCATGTTGCCCAGACTGGTCTTGAACTCCTGACCTCAGGTGATCTACCTGCCTTGGCCTCCCACAAGTGCTGGGATTACAGGTGTGAGCCACTGCTCCCAGCCTCACATATTTTATTAAATATGACAACAGCAAATATGAAACAATATAGCAAAAATTTTAATATTTGTTTAGTCTGGGCAGTAGGCATATGGTTATTATTACATATTTTCTGCATTTTTCCTCCCTTAAAAATGTTTTCCTAAAAAAAAAAAAAAAAAAGATGCTGAGGGAAGAGAAATAATTTAGGACTTGTTCTAAGAAAAAGAAAAAAAATAATTTAAAAAATGACCACAGTATGTCAGAAAACAGAAATGAATATAAACATATCACAATCAATTCAAATAAAACCATATAACTAAAAACCATGTTGTCACTGGGCACGGTGGCTCATACACGTAATCCAGCACTTTGGGAGACTGAAGTATGATCACTTGAGGCTAGGAGTTCAAGACCAGCCTGGCCAACATAGCAAAACCCCTCGCGAATGAAAATACAAGAATTAGCTGGGTGTGGTGGTGCGCGCCTGTAGTCTAAGTTACTCGGGAGACTAAGGCATGAGAATCACTGGAACCCATGATACAGAGGCTGTAGTGAGCCAAGATTACACCGCTGCACTCCAGCCTGGGCAACAAAGTGAGACTCTATCTCAAAAATAAAATAATTAAAAAAAATTATGTTAGGAAAAAAAAAAATCAGTTATGCAGCTACATGCTATTTACAGAGATACACCTTAAAATATAAGACTCAGAAAAGCTGAAAATCAAAAGACTTTTTCAGATATGCCAGGGAAACATTAAGCAAAGAATGCTAGTGTGGTTACACTATTACCAGATAAAAAAATATTGCAGAGATAAAAATAGTCCAATAAAGATAAAAGGTTCCATTCATTGGAAAAATAGAACAGTTCTAAACTTACATCTACCTAATAATAGTCTCAAAATATACAAAACAAGAGTGGATTGAGCTACAAAGGAAAAATAGACAAATCCATCACCAGTGCATAACTGATAGATCAAGCAGACAAAAATCAGTAATCAAGTAGGAAAAATGAAGCACATTGAACAAGTTTAATCGCATAAGATCTCATACTTACACAGAACAGTGCACCTAAGAACTGAGTAATTCACATTCATTTCACGCATTTGGGGGTATTTATGAAAACATCACATACTTAAATGAGGCCATAAAGCCATACTGACTTCAAGGAATCTTTTTTTTTTTTTTTTTTTTTTTTTGAGATGGAGTCTCGCTCTGTTATCCAGGCTGGAGTGCAGTGGCATGATCTTGGCTCACTACAGCCTCCGCCTCCAGGGTTCAAGCAATTCTCCTGCCTCAGCCTCCTGAGTAGCTGGGACTACAGGTGCATGCCACCACACCCAGCTAATTTTTGTATTTTTAGTAGAGATGGGGTTTCACTGTGTTGGCCAGGATGGTCTTGATCTCCTGACCTCGTGATCCATCTGCCTCGGCCTCCCAAAGTGCTGGGATTACAGGCATGAGCCACCAAATCCAGCTGACTTCAAGGAATCTTCATCATACAGACTCCAATCTCTGACCATAATGCAATTAGTATAAATTATTAATGAAAAAATAACCTAAATTAGAAAAAAGTTGCTGACCTCACATATGTATCACTTATTTGCTGTGAGAGCACTTAAAATCTGTTTTCTTAGTAATTTTCAAGCATACAATATATTGTTATTAACTATAGTTACCATACTGTATAATAAATCTCTTTAATTTTATTAGAAAAAATTTAAACTCTTTTCCAAATAATCTAGGAGTCAAAGAGAAATGATTATGTTAGAAAATACCTCTTTTTTTTTTTTTTTTTGAGACAGAGTTTCGCTCTTGTTACCCAGGCTGGAGTGCAATGGCGCGATCTCGGCTCACCGCAACCTCCGCCTCCTGGGTTCAGGCAATTCTCCTGCCTCAGCCTCCTGAGTAGCTGGGATTACAGGCACGCGCCACCATGCCCAGCTAATGTTTTGTATTTTTAGTAGAGACGGGGTTTCACCATGTTGACCAGGATGGTCTTGATCTCTTGACCTCGTGATCCACCCGCCTTGGCCTCCCAAAGTGCTGGGATTACAGGCGTGAGCCACCGTGCCCGGCCGAAAATACCTCTTATCATTATTTGTGTAATGTAGATAAAACACTACTCTGAGGAAAAAGTACAGCTTTAGAAATTTACTTTGGAATAGAAGATTGAAAATAAATAAGCTAAACACCCATTTTAAGATATTAGAACAACAGAATCAACCCCGAAAGAAGGAAGAAAATAATAAAAGAGCCGAATTTGTTAAAATAGAAAATAAAGGTACAATATAAGAAATCAACAAAACCAAAAGCTAGCTCTTAGAAATGACTAATGTTATTGACGGGTTTCTAATAAGAATAATAAAAAAGAGAGAGGTGAGTAAACAACATTAGGAGTGTAAAAGAGGATATAACTACAGATGTATCAGGGAGAAGAAAATATTTAAAAACGTACTCTTACGACTCTTAGCAGTGGATTAAAAAAAAAAAAACCTATGCCAATGTATTTAAAAACAGGTGAAATGGAAACGTTCTATGAAAAATATAATTTAAATGATTTACTAAAAATGACTGTGTAACTAAAAAGAGGTGGAAATCAGAGGACATGACAACGAAATGTAATATATCCTGAACCCCATCCCATCCCCCAAATCCTATAAAGATCACATATAAATTGGGAGTTTGAATTTGGAGAGAATATATCAGATAATATTATTCTAGCAAGATTAAATTTCTAGGGGTGAAACAGTATTGTGGTTATATAGAGAATGCCTAGTTCTTAAGAGTTACCTGCTGAATTAGGGTTGATATGTCTTGCCTTTAACTTCCAAGCAAGTAATTCAGGGGAAAAAAAGAAAAATCAATAGATTTACATAGATATACATAACACAGCAAAATGATAACTCAAGAATCTTTAAAAAGGAATTTATTATAGTACTCAATTTTTCTGAAATCATGAAATAAAAAATTAGAGAAAAAAGCTAATTCACGAGAAAATAGAAAACTGCGCCAGGTGTGATGGCTCACGTCTTTAATCCCAGCATTTTGGAAACCATAGGATGGTGGATCACTTGAGCTTCAGAGTTCAAGACCAGCCTGAGCAACATGGTGAAACCCCATCTCTACAAAAAATACAAAAATTAGCAGGGCATGGTGGCATACGTCTATAATCCCAGCTACTCTGGAGGCTAAAATGGGATAGCTTGAACCTTGGAAGTAGAGTTGCAGCCAAGATTGCACCACTGCATTTCAGCCTGGGCAACAGAGCAAGACTCTCAAAGAAAAAAAAATGCCAACAAGCCACTTTTTGTAGATTAAATGATCATATAGAAAAACAAACATGCAAGAATAGCTAAGAAAATATTAATTTTTAAAAAAATCACTGACTAATATTTTAAAAATAAATTTGGCCTTTAAAAAAAATCATGAAGGGGTACTAGACTTATCAGACACTGAAATATAAAACCTTGAATTAAAGCAGCATAATATTGGCTCATTAGTAGAGAAGTAGACTAGTAGAATAAAGCAGAAAGTCCAGCGCTAGACCAAAATACATATGGCAATTTAGTATATGATAGTGGTGGCATATCACTATAATAAAAATGGACTTTTTAATCAACGATGCTAGGACAACTAGTAACCATTTGGAAAAGATTAAATTAGACCTATCTCTCACGCCATTCTCAAGAATAAACTCTAAATAGGTTAGGGATCCAAATATATTTTTAAAATGAAACGATAAAGTACTGTACTAGAAAAAAGCATGGTGAACTTGTCTTTAACTCTGACGTAGAAAAAAGCTCAGCAGTGACTGTGCCACTGCACTCCAGCCTGGGAGACTGGGCAAGAGACCCTGTCTCAAACAAACAAAAAAAGCCTGGCATGGTGGCTCATGCCTGTAATCCCAGCACTTTGGGAGACTGAGGCAGGTGGATCACCTGAGTCCAGGAGTTCGAGACCAGCCTGGGCAACATGGCAAAACCCTGTCTCAACAAAAAATACAAAAATTAACCACATATGATGGTATACACCTATAGTCCCAGCTACCAGAAAGGCTGAGGTGAGAAGATCACTTGAGCCCAGGAGGTCAAGTCTTCAGTGAGCCATGACTGTGCCACTGCACTCCAGCCTGGGCTGCAGAGTGAGACCCTCTCTCAAAAAATCAAAACAAAACATAACTACATACATACTTTGATAATTTCACTTCCTAGAAATCTATCTTGAAGATATACCTCCAACAATATGAAAATATGCATAGACAAGGTTACCCACTGAAGCATTACTTATAATTAGAAAATATTGTGAGCAATCTAAATTCCCACACACTGGAGAGAGGCTGAATAAAATATGGCATCTCCACACAATGGAGTACTATGCAGCTGTAAAAAAAAAAGAATAAGGAGGGCCGGGCGCGGTGGCTCAAGCCTGTAATCCCAGCACTTTGGGAGGCCGAGGTGGGTGGATCACGAGGTCAAGAGATCGAGACCATCCTGGTCAACATGGTGAAACCCCGTCTCTACTAAAAATACAAAAAATTAGCTGGGCATGGTGGCGTGTGCCTGTAATCCCAGCTACTCAGGAGGCTGAGGCAGGAGAATTGCCTGAACCCAGGAGGCGGAGGTTGCGGTGAGCCGAGATCGCGCCATTGCACTCCAGCCTGGGTAACATGAGTGAAACTCCATCTCAAAAAAAAAAAAAAAAAAAAAAAAAGAATAAGGACAATCTCTATTCTATCTATACCAATATGAAGGAATTTCCAGGAAATAATGTTAAGTGGAAAAAAGGAAAACACAAAAGAATATCTACAGTATGCTACCCTTCATATAAGAAAGGTACATAAGAGGTGGGCAAATCACCTGAGCTCAGGAGTTTGAGACCAGTCTGGCCAACATGGTAAAACCCCGTCTCTACTAAAAATACAAGAATTAGCTGGGTGTGGTGGTGGGTGCCTATAATTCCAGTTACTCAGGAGGCTGAGGCAAGAAAATCACTTGAACCTGGGAGGCAGAGGTTGCAGTGAGCCAAGATCACACCATTGCACTCCAGCCTAGGTGACAAGAGTGAAACTCTGTCTCAAACAAAAAAGAAAGAAAGAAAAGAAAAAGAATGAATATACATGTATCTACTCATTGGTATCAAAGGAATATAGGAAGGATAAGCCAGAAACTGAAGAGACGACAGTCCTCCATATCCATGGGTTCCACATCTATGGGTTCAATTAACTAAGGATAGGAAATAATCCAAAAAAAACCTGCATCTGTATTGAACATGGAGAGATGGTTTTCTTGTCATTATTCTCTGAACAATATAGTATAAGAACTATTCACCTATTGTTTACATCGTATTAAGTATTACAAGTAATCTGGAGATGACTTAAAAGCATAGGAGAGGATATGCCTAGGCTATATGCAAATACTATGCCATTTTATATTAGGGACTTGAACATCCTGAGATTTTGGTTCCTGCAGGAGGTCTTGCAACCAATCCACCACAAATACCAAGGGAAGACTGTAATTACCTAGGGTGAGAGGAAAAGGACTAGAAGAATAGGATAGCAAGAATGATGACAGAGTAATACTGCTGTCTTTTTGTACAGCTTTAGAACCACAGTAATATTTTACATTCCCTTCACTTACCCCCTCCCCAAATAATCAAAATCAACCAAGATGTGGAGAGAATCCAAGATGAATATAAACACTAACAAATGAACCTAACTATATTACAAATTATAACACAACTGCACTGAAGGGTTACGTGGTGGAAGAAAAGAACTAATTTAAGTAATTACGAAAAACAGGCCAGGCATGGTGGCTCACGCTTTAATCCCAGCACTTTGGGAGGCTGAGACAGGTGGTCACTGGAAGTCAGGAGTTCAAGATCAGCCTGGCTAACTAAAAATTTAAAAATTAGCTAGGCGTGGTGGTGCTTGCTTGTAATCCCATCTACTTGGCAGGCTGAGGCAAGAAGACTGCTTGAGCCAAGGAGGTTGAGGCTGCAGTGAGCCATGATTGAGCCACTGCACTCCAACTTGGGCGATGGAGTGAGACCCTGTCTCAAAAACAAAACAAAACAAAACAAAACAAAACAAAACAAAACCCTTTACAGTGGAGAAACCTAGCAGACACTAATGTCACCAAACGATCAAGGTAAAAATTACCATTAAGAAGATATGGCAATATCATGAACCACTCAATACAGTGCACTGAGGACACAATATGTATTTCTGCCAAAAACGTGTAACTTTAGTCATGAGAAAATTATGACCATCTAAATGGAGGCACATTTGACAAAAATAACTTCATGAGTCATGAATGACAAGAGAAGACTGAGGAACCGTCTCAGACTAGGAGAGCCTAAGGAGATAAAACCACCAAATGCAATGTGGGACCTAAATATGACCCTGAAACAAACAAACAAAAATTGCCTAAGTAGAAAATGCAAAATTCTGATAAGGTCTGTCATTTAGTTAATAATGTTGCATAAATGTTAATTTTTTTGTTCTTTAATAACAGTAGTATGGTTATGTAAAATGTTAACATTAGCGGAAGTGGGGTGAGGGATACCAGAAACTCTGGACTATTTTTGCAACTTTTCTGTAGGTCTAAAATTAATTCAAAATAAAAAGCTTTTAAAAATGGAGATAAAACCATCTGTTACACAGTTGATTTAAAAAAATAAACATGCAATTTTAAAAATTAGAGCATTCTATAAGGCCAGTATAAAAAAAAATCAGCCCTTTGCCTCTAATCTACATTAAATCAAGCTTGTTAATTGTGATGTTCAAATCATTTATATAATTATTAATTTTTTTGACAGTTTAATCTTACTTTGAGAGATTTAAAACTAATTATGATGGTTGATTTATCAATTTCTTCTAGCTGTGTCAATTTTTATTTTCTAAATTTTAAAGATATTTTATTAGTCAAATACAAGTTTGAATTCTCAAAAACAAAGCAAAATAAACAAAAAACAAGCAGAACTTCACAACGATATACTGTCAGAATTGCCAAAATTAAAAAGATTGATATCATCAAATGTTGGTGAAGATGTGTGGCAACCAGATTCTCATATTGGGTTGAGGGGTGCAAAATGGTGCACACACCTTGAAAAACTGTCTAGCAGATTCCAGCAAAGCTAAACATACACTTGCCTAATTCTACTGCTAGGTACTGCTCAAGAGAAACAAAAACGTTAAGTCCACAAAAAGACCTGTACCACAATGTTCATAGTAGTCTATTTACAACAGATAAAAACTGGAAATGGACCAAGTTTTCATCAACAGGAGAATGGGTAAACAAAATGTTGCACGCACAAAAACCACCCAACAATAAAAAGGAATGCATGCAACAACATGGATATATCTTAAAAACAAGCTGGTGGAAGGATGCCTTATACAAAATAGTCCTATTATTTCATTCCATTTATATGTTTTAGAATAGGTCAAACTAATCTACAGTTAAAACAATATTCAGAATAGTTATCTCTGAGGGAATAGGAGTGGGAATCAATGGAGAACGGATCTGAGGAAACTCTGTATTTTGACAGGAATTTGGATTATACAGATGTTTGTATTAAGATTTGTGGCCAGGCAGCCTGATGGCTCATGCCTGTAATCCCAGCACTTTGGGAAGCTGATGCGGGCAAATCACGAGGTCAGGAGATTGAGTCCTTCCTGGCTAACACGGCTCTACTAAAAATACAAAAAATTAGCCGGGCGTGGTGGTGGGCCCCTGTAATCCCAGCTACTCAGGAGGCTGAGGCAAGAGAATTGCTTGAACCCAGGAGGCGGAGGTTGCAGTGAGCCAAGATCACACCACTGCACTCCAGCCTGGGTGACAGAGTGAGACTCTGTCTCAAAAAAAAAAAAAAAATTGTGTACTTCATGGTATATAAATTCTACCTAAGATGAAAAAGGCTGTAAATAAATAATGAACTCCAGTTGATGCTTATGCTGAATTGTTCACAAGGATATGTACAACGTCTGCAATTTACTTTGAAATGTATCAAAAATAAGATTGATGGATAGATGTGTGATAAAGCAAATATGATAACATATTAATGGTAGAACATAAGTTGTAGGTATATGAGCGTTTGTATTTGTTCTTTCTTTGAAATTTTTCACTACGAAATGTTGGGAAAATGTAAGATTTAATATACTGTTTAGCGAGCCATACATATGTGGTAACACTTTCAAGAAAAGCAGAAGAATGGTTAACAAAAAATTTAGAAGGAGCTGGGCATGGTGGCTCATGCCTGTAATCCCAGCAATTTGAGAAACTGAAGTGAGTGGATCACTTGAGCCCAGGAGTTAAAGACCAAGGCAATAAGGCAAAACACCCATTATTATATGCTTTTTAAAATACACACATAATAACAAATTCAGGGTAGTCATAACCTCTAAGGTAGAGGGAAGGAGTGCAATGTAGAAGGGGGACTTAAAGAGCTTCCAAAGGACTAGAAATGTTACATTACTTAGGCAGGGTAGTGAAACACAGTGTTTCTTTATTATCCTTTAAACTATGCAAATATTATTATAAAGCAGAAGCGCGTTCAAGGCAGATGGGACATCATGGGTATGGGACCTGAAGTGGGACAGAACTTGCCACGCTGGAGGAATACGGAAGGTCTGCGTGTGGTTTGAGGTTGAGGAGTGAGGAGTAACTGGTACAAGATAAGCCTTGAGAGGTAGAGAACAACCAAGTCAAGCAGAAGCGAAGCCATTTTGGTCATATGCATCTCATAGGCTCTTTAACAGTTGAGAAAATGTTTCAGGTGGATGAGTCTTAGTGCTTCTTCTACAATCTAGTGGCAAAGAAAGCAAGTTCCAGACCAAATTCTAGCACACCTAAAGACATCTATTAAACAGATATTCATTAGTGAGCCAGACACAAGGCAGTTCACACAAATTACTCTAGAAGCTCCATTAAGTCCCAGCTCTTTCTGCCTCTAGTTGTCCAACCACCACTTATGAAAAAGGTTCACTCACGGTAGAACTGACAGTATCCCAGAGGCAGGGTTCTGTTGCCCTTGGAGTCACATCAGGCAACGAGAAATCCTAACCAAAGGCCAAAGGATCATTAAGAAATAATGCCTCAGGTGCCATCTCCAAGGGAAGAAGTTACAGGCCCTGCTAGATCCATCTTCCTTCTTCATGCAAACACAGGAATATTTTAGGGTCTCGCTCTTTTACCCAGGCGGGTGCAGTGACACAATCATAGTTCACTACAGCCCCTAAATCCTGGGCTCAAATAATCCTCCCACCTCAGCCTCCCAAGTAGCTGGAACTACAGGCACATGCTACCATGCCTGGCTAATTTTTTCATTTTTTGCAGAGATAGGGTCTTACTCTGTTGCTCATAAGCCACCACGGCCAGCCCAATCCTGCTTTTGAATACTTCAGTTTTACCAATGAGTGCCTACTTCTAATACTCATTTTGTTAATTAGTAAGACACTAATCTCACCAGTAAAAACTGGCCAGGTGCAGTGGCTCAAGCCTGTAATCCCAGCACTTTGGGAGGCCAAGATGAGTAGATCACTTGAGTCCAGGAGTTTGAGACCAGCCTGGGCAGCATGGCAAAACCCTGTCTCTACAAAAATTAGCCAAGCATGGTGGCACGTGCCTGTAGTCCCAGCTACTTGGGAGGCTGAGACAGGAGGATTGCTTAAACCTGGGAGATACAGGTTGCAGTGAGCTGAGATTACACCATTACACTCGAGCCTGGGGAATAGAGAATGAGACACTGCCCACCCCCGACACCCGTCTCAAAAAAAAAAAAATCCAAGCTGTTTCTGACAGTCACTATGCTAATTAGTAAAGGCGTTGATCAAACTATAGAGACTGTAGCACTGATGGCAGCCCCCCAGAGAGTGCAGCCTTGCAGATGTAAAGCTGGTGACCATGATGGAGCGTGGATGCTTACAGGCGTGAGGTTAACTCACTGCCCCCGAAGTTGAGGCTGAAACTTACTGGTACATATATACTATCAGATGGTCCATGAAGAAGTATTTTTAAATAAATTATAGACATCATAACACCATGGTAAATACTTTAAGAATAATGGAAGTCAGCGAAGAGTTTTAAGCTGGAGATGGCATTATTGTTAACAGACATTAGGTAAGAGGAATCTGACCGACACTATGGCCCCCCTCTAAGCTTTACACACATAGCTCTACTCTGACCTCTCCTTACAAAGGTACTGTCCCCTAGCCACATGTGGCTATTCTAATTTAAAGGATAAATTAACTAAAATTAAAAATTCAGTTCCTCAGTCCCACTAGCACATTTAAAATGCCTGATAGCTATATGTGGCTTGTCTTCTGCATTGACAACACAGATACATAACATTTCCACAGTCACAAAACGTTCTACTGATAGTGCTGATCTAGAAAAATACAGTTTCAAGAGAATGATAAATTTCTGGGGATGGAAAATAATTCAAGGCTGGGCATGGTGGCTCGTGCCTGTAATCCCAGCGCTTTGGGAGACTGAAGAGGGCGGATCACTTGAGGTCAGAAGTTGGAGACCAGCCTGGCCAACATGGTGAAACCCTGTCTCTACTAAAAATACAAAAATTAGCTGGGCATTTGTGGCAGGCAACTGTAATCCCAGCTACTCGGGAGGCTGAGGCAGGCTTGAACCTGGGAGGCGGAGGTTGCAGTGAGCGGAGATCGCACCATTGCATTCCAGCCTGGGTGACAGAGTGAGACTCTGTCTCAAAAAAAAAAAAAAAAGAAAAGAATTCAACAAAGAGAAGGCATCCATAGATAAATTCAATGAAGAAGGTATTTAGGTTCTGAATTAATACCCTGATCATCTTGATCTTCTTCCTGAAAAAGACTGCCATTTAGCAAAGAAGAGGGAAGACGAAAAAAAAAGAGGAAGAAAACAGACCAGGAGAGAAAAAAAATACCCTCTAAAGTAAAAATATTGTTTTGTCTTCCCATTCCACCCTACTAATGATATTTAAAAACAAGTAATAAATGTATATTTAAAAACAAGTAATAAATGTATATTTAAAAACAAGTAATATGGCCAGGGAATAAAACAAGGCCATGAAGAACTGAATCAAGTAGGACGTTAAACGCAGTTTTCTTAGGAGAGTCCTAACACACACTCTTTGCAAATCCCAAATCCCATTAGTACCAAGTTTCTAATTGCTACCATTTTTCTCAGTGTTTTGTTCAACCTAAAGTGTTGTCAATGTTAGACTGGATTCTTTTTTCTTGGTAAACTTGTGATTACAAGATGTGCAATAAATTTTAAGCGTAATTCTGTTTTGAAGACATGGTCTTGGAGTCAAGGTTTGCTTTGGGGAACAGGGCCCTGAAATGATAACGTAATTTAAAGTATGTACTGCATCTATTTATGAAAACGGAACTTGCACTTAATCTTTCAGGACTACCCTAGCTACACAGGGAGGCACACCTAAAATTCCTAAAAAAGAAACTCCAGCAATCCTTTGATGGCTTGTTGTTTATAAACACTAGAGCCAAACTTAATCTTGAGGTTGTAAAAGCTGATTATATAAATTGGGTCATTCATGTCCAACTAAATCAGGGGTGGGGGAAAGAGCACTCAGGGCACAGAGCACCTGCTCCAAGAATTAGATTTTCCTTAATAAGCCCAGCTGCTGAAAAGACCTGCTGTGTCTCTAAGACTACATTAACCTACCACTGTCACTCACCAATCAGAGATTGCCAGCTCTCAAAACCTTGTGTAGTGTCAATGAGCTTTCTTTCGAAGAAATACATACTATTTCTTTTTATAATAAAACTCCTAACCCTCTGTTTGTTCTCTAGACATACCAAAGACCACACAGTCTGCGTGATGCCTCAAATTGCAACTTTCCAAATAAAACATTAGAGATTTGTCTCTGTATTTTATTTGACTTCGACAAGGTTCACACTGCAAATTTCCTAGTGAATAGGTGGGCTTTCTTCTTACCTCTTTTGCTCCACAGCAAATGCCGACTTAAAACATAAGTATGAAAAATGTACATAAGGCCAGGCATGGTGGCTCACTCCTGTAATCTCAGCACTTTGCAAGGCCAAGGAGGGCAGATTGCCTGAGGTCAGGAGTTAGAGACCAGCCTGGCCCATCTCTTAAAAAAACACAAAAAAAGTTAGCCAGGCATGGTGACATATGCCTGTAATCCCAGTTACTCAGGAGGCTGAGGCAGGGGAATTGCTTGAACCAGGTGGGTGGAAGTTGCAGTGAGCCACGCCACCGAACTCCAGCCTGGGCAACAGAGTGAGGCTGTCTCAAAAAAGAAAAGAAAAAAATGTATGTATGGGCTGTGGACTGTAATCCCAGCACTTCAGGAGGCCAAGGCGAGTGGACCACCTGAGGTCAGGAGTTTAAGACTAGCTTGGCCAACAAGTGAAATCCCGTCTGTATTAAAAATACAAATATTGGCCGGGCGCGGTGGCTCAAGCCTGTAATCCCAGCACTTTGGGAGGCCGAGGCGGGTGGATCACAAGGTCAAGAGATCGAGACCACCCTGGTCAACATGGTGAAACCCCGTCTCTACTAAAAATACAAAAAATTAGCTGGGCATGGTGGCACGTGCCTGTAATCCCAGCTACTCAGGAGGCTGAAGCAGGAGAATTGCCTGAACCCAGGAGACGGAGGTTGCGGTGAGCCGAGATCGCGCCATTGCACTCCAGCCTGGGTAGCAAGAGTGAAACTCCGTCTCAAAAAAAAAAAAAAAAAAAAAAAAACAAATATTAGCCAGGTGTGGTGGTGGCACCTGTAATCCCAGCTACTCAGGAGGCTGAGGCAGGAGAATCAGTTGAACCTGAGAGGTGGAAGTTGCAGTGAGCCGAGATTGTGCCATTGTACTCCAGCCTGGGCAACAACTCCATCTCAAAAAACAACAACAAAAATGTATGTATGTATGTAAGTAGAAAGGTTGGAAGAATGATGCCCTAAAAAATCTATCTATCTATTATTTATTTATTTATTTTTTGATGTGTATAAAGGCTTTAGTTGCAGGGAAGCAAGAGTTTAATCAAAGAGGCCAAATCTCATGTCATTGTCTGACTCTTCAGACGAGTATCCTCCTCCTCCTCATCTTTCTTCTGCTCTGCTGCAGCAGGGGCAGAACCAGCAGGTGATCTGCCCAGGAGCTGCAGAGCCTGGGGCAGCAGAGACGGCCACAGCCCCACCAGCAGTTAGGCTGGCAAGCTTGCCAATACCCTGGGCAATCACGTCCTCAATGTTCCTTCTGTTCAGCTCACTAATAACCTTGTTGACCCGGTCATCATCCGCCTCGATGCCCACACTGCCCAGGATCTTCTTAATGTCCTTGGTGCTAGGGGAGGGGTTACCCCAAAGGGCAGCCAGCAGGTAGGAGGCAACAGAGGGCACGGCGGTAGCATCTGCAGCAGCCATGGAGAGGCCTCACATATGTGACCTCGGCAGTGCCAGGGAGGAAAGCAAAATCTATCTATTTTTTAAACCATTTTATTACAAACACAAAATGCAGGAAATCACATAGAACAAATAGAAAGCTTAGTGAATGATTATAAGGCGAACATCCTTATAACCACTACCCATGTCAAGACAAAGAACTTTCTAGGCTTCCCCAAGTTCCTCCATCTTCCCTGATCCAACCACAATCCCTCCTCCTTCCAAAGTAACCACTACCCTGGCTTTGATAATAATCACTTCCTTGCATTTCTTTATGGTTTTTCACTTACATGTGCATCCCTTCCCATAGTTTACGTCTTGCCCGTTTTTAAAATTTTTGATACAATTTTTACGTCTCTTAATTTACAGCTCCTCCAATCCATCCTACTCCTGCCCATATCTTTTTCTTCTTACAATTCATATGTTGCAGAATCTAGGACATTTAACCCATGCAACTTCCCATAAACTGGATTTTCTGATTATATATCTTGTTTTCAGTACTTCTTGCAAATTGCAGCTATTTCCAGAGGCTTAATCAATTTTGCATTTCATCCTTTTGGCAAAACTTGGTGGTGATATGTTCTTTTTGTCAGGAGGCTTGATTTTTGTTTTTGATGTTAGTAGTTATTGATGCTCAGTACTTAGACCAAAAGGGGTTGTAAAATTATGCTATCCTATCATTTTATTTTCATTTATAAGCTGGACTAATTTTGTAAAGAGATATTTCTGTCACCTACTTTATGGTTATCTAGTGGTACAAGAAAGGCAGGACAACTACTTATTTTTTTCCTTTTATTTATCCAGTTTTCAAGACAATTAATTGATTTCTTATTGGTTCTCCTAATTTAGCCAAGTAGATTTCCTTTTTAACATTATGAATTCCTGGATTTAAATATATTTATGAGTTTTAATCTATTGCAATTCTTACCCTGTTGAAACTCAAATTATCTTAACATGATGGGATATGAGCAGACAGGAAAAAAAAAAAAGAAACTCAAATTATCCAACTTTGGTCAGTGGGAGCCTTTTCAAGTTAGATCCTAAGTCCTTTCAAGATGACTCCAGTAGACTTTGAGAAACTTTCATGTTATCTGTTATCACAACATTCCAGGATTATCCTATACATTTGCGGCCCTAAAACCTAGAATTAGCCATTTCCCTAAGAAATCCCAGTTTCTCTAAATGAGTAAATGGTATTTCAAGATCATAATTTGGGCACTAAGAATGTTCATTCATACTGGGTTGATCATTGTTTCTAGACCTTTTAGTGGACACACACACATACATACACCACTCCTACAGGGCACCAGACACACACACACACACACACACACACACACACACACACACACAC
>NW_022436973.1:8701724-8719886 GCF_009761245.1 Sapajus apella | reverse complement strand
TCTCTCTCTCTCTCTCTCTCTCTCTCTCTCTCTCTCTCTCCCCCACAGGAGACAAGACAGGTTAACAAATGAGTCAAGGTGAGAGAAATGAAACATACGGACTGTGTACTCTGCCTAAAGGGGACAGATCTTATAATTCCTCAAAAGAAGCCAGAAATACAAAATTTTCACATAAATTTAAAAAATGCTGACTACTAACTTAAAAAAAAAAAATCAAACACCAGGGTCAGACAAACCATATCTGTGGGCCAGATGTGCTCCAAGGGTTATGCGCACCCTCAACCTGAAAAATTCAGCTCGCAGTTACAATACCCCAGAAGTCACACTGTTGCTAATATATAAAAAATATTTAGGGAAGCCAGGCGCGGTGGCTCAAGCCTGTAATCCTAGCACTTTGGGAGGCCGAGGCGGGTGGATCACGAGGTCAAGAGATCGAGACCATCCTGGTCAACATGATGAAACCCCGTCTCTACTAAAAATACAAAAAATTAGCTGGGCATGGTGGCACGTGCCTGTAATCCCAGCTACTCAGGAGGCTGAGGCAGGAGAATTGCCTGAACCCAGGAGGCGGAGGTTGCGGTGAGCCGAGATCGCGCCATTGCACTCCAGCCTGGGTAACAAGAGCGAAACTCCGTCTCAAAAAAAAAAAAAATATATTTAGGGAAATAAAAGTTCTCAGACTGCTTCAGAAAAAGCCCAACTATATTAAGAAAGAAGAGAAATGTATAATTATCTTCCTTTCCCCAAGTCTCTATAGCATTAGGGAGAAAAGCATTTTCTGATCTTGAACTCCCGACCTCAGGTGATCTGTCCTCCTCAGCCTCCCAAAATGCTGGGATTACTAGTGTGAACCACCGAACCTGGCCGAAACTGCCCTTTGCTACCCATTATTTCCCTGCCTCCTGTCCGCATCACATGGATGCTAAAATTATTGGGTGAATGGTTTTTAGAGAACAATGTATTTGCATTTGTATTGTGCCAAAACATTACTCCCTAGTTCCCACCCTCTAGATTCTTTGCTAATAGCAAAGACAAAAATATATCTCTACAAAGGAGTATTCTGTTAGTCACCACCTTAGCTAAGTAATCCAACTCTTATCACTTACAGTGGAATAACCCGACATGACACATTGCTTGGCATGATGCAGTACAAAGTACACATTATCAACTCTGAAGCATTCTGACCCAAAAAGTTACCCTTAATGAAGCCTTTAGATCTGACTTTTGGTTTTTAGGAAATGAAAGAGCAGAGGAACAAGTTAAATGACACCGGCCGGGCACGGTGGCTCAAGCCTGTAATCCCAGCACTATGGGAGGCTAAGGCGGGTGGATCACGAGGTCAAGAGATCGAGACCATCCTGGTCAACACGGTGAAACCCCGTCTCTACTAAAAATACAAAAAATTAGCTGGGCATGGTGGCGCGTGCCTGTAATCCCAGCTACTCAGGAGGCTGAGGCAGGAGAATTGCCTGAACCCAGGAGGCGGAGGTTGCGGTGAGCCGAGATCACGCCATTGCACTCCAGCCTGGGTAACAAGAGCGAAACTCCATCTCAAGTCAAAAAAAAAAAAAAATGACACCATGAGGAAGTAGTAAGACAAACCATAATGTACTATGGTCTTTTAAGAAAGCTGATCTGAGTCTATTCAAAATGTCAGTGTTATGAAAAAGAAAAGGGGGGAAAACCATTCTGGACTAAAGAGACACAGTAACTGAAGGAAATGGGAGAGTCTTGATTGGGTTTTGGGTTGAAAAAAACATGTATAAAGGGTGTTTTGGGGGACAACTAGAAAATTTTGAAGACTAGATATTAGATGATGTTAGGGAATTGTTAATTACCTGGATGTGATTATAATATTATAGTATATAGGAGAATGTTCTTATTTTGGGCAGCTGCATGCAGAAATGTTTTGGGGAGAAGTGTCATGACGTGTTCAACTTTTACGTGGTTCAGCAAAAATAAATATATGCATACATGCAGAAAGATGAAATAAGGTAAGGTATTAATATTTAGATAGACGTATAGTTAATTATTGTATTATTATTCCAACTATTCTGAATGTTTTAAAAATATTAATAAGATACAGGCTCTGATGTCTTGGTTTGGACACTTACTAACTCTGTGACCCTGAGCAAGTGACTGTTTAACCTCACTCTGCCTCCACAGGGATAATATAGTAATACCTATTGCAAAGGGTTAATACATGTCAAGTGTTTAGAACAGAGTCTGATGAGAGCTCAATAGACATTAGCTATGAAGATTAGAATTCAAACGTATAGCTGGGCGCGGTGGCTCATGCCTGTAATCCCAGCACTTTGGGAGGCTGAGGCAGGTGGATCACAAGGTCAAGAGATCGAGACCATCCTGGTCAACATGGTGAAACCCTGTCTCTACTAAAACCACAAAAAATTAGCTGGGCATGGTGGCGCGTGCCTGTAATCCCAGCTACTCGGGAGGCTGAGGCAGGAGAATTGCCTGAACCCAGGAGGCGGAGGTTGCGGTGAGCCGAGATCGTGCCATTGCACTCCAGCCTGGGTAACAAGAGCGAAACTCCGTCTCAAAAAAAAAAAAAAAGAATTCAAATGTATATTAAGGACATGATCACCAGTATGCGGGGTGATGAGGGGAAAAGAAAATAATTCATTCTTTAAAGAAACTGTAAAAGTTAGTTTGTACTTCTTCCTTTGACACTATAAACCTGCCTCCATTCTGCTGGTGGAATTTCTAGAGAGTACTGGTGTCTGATCAGTGCCAGAGGTGAAGCTATTCCTCTCTTTCCTTCATGAGACACAAGATAAGGGAGAGGACACTGCATCTGGCTCCCTGGTGAGTCACTTATGAGAATGGTAGTTTGAGCCCATCTGGTTCCCTCCGGCAACTCAACTCTTCCTCTGACCTTGGCTTACAGCCTAGTTTCCAAACCAGACAGAGGCTTAAAATGTTATGATTTGATAGCATGTGGAATAAAATAGAGAGCCCTAACATGCACAGGGGCAGGAGGCTCCAGTGAAGGAAAGCCAAGTACACAGGACCAAGAAGCTGAAGCTGTAAGGCTGGCGAGGGGTACCAGGGGAGGCTTGCCAGGCTTGCTGAGACACTCATGGCAGAGTCTGGGAAGTTTCTAGTTCCCTCCTTTCTTTCGCTTGGGATTTCTAAAGGCTCTGATTCCCTTGGATGGTTTGAGGCCTTTATATTCTTTCAAAGACAGTAACAGACACTAGGGGAAAGGTACCCCGTGAGTGCTCTTTTGGTTGTGTTTTAATCTAATCTGACCTTTTCTTGTCTTTGAACTGAAAACGTTAATCCTGTGATTTTTTTATACTTTCTGGAGCTTGGGTCAGGTCATGTGATGGTAGCTTACACCAAAGGAGCCAAACTTATTTCTTGATAACCAGGTCCTTCCCCAGCCTTCTCTGGGGCCATATCTAGAGTTTTCATACCTTACTTTTTCTTTCCCCACTTTGTTATTTTTGCTATGTCTAGGTGGGTGCCTCAGCAGAGGTGGCAGGGCTATTAGCTTCATTTCTTTTCAGAACAGGTAAAAATGAGGGTAAGAGCTTGATCAAGCATTTTCAATAAAGTTTTCTACCAGTTTTGTTGCCCCTAATATACTTGTCATGCAAAATATATCTCCTGGATCTCTTCTTGAGATTCCAAGAGCTTAGATGTAAAAACTTTGATAACTTCCTTTAAGACTTTATTTGGATAACTGGCTTTTTCCCTTTCACACAGTGTCTGACAAAGGAAATGGTTTCACCTACATGGAGAAACCCTTTCTCAACTAAAAATACAAAAAAACTTAGCCAGGTGTGGTGGCACGCACCTGTAGTCCCAGGTACTCAGGAGGCTGAGGCAGGAGAATTGCTTGAACCCAGGAGGCAGAGGTTGCAGTGAGCCAATATCGTGCCACTGCACTCCAGCCTGGGCAAGAGAGCAAGACTCCGTCTCAAGAAAAAAAAAAACATCGAAAAGTGGGCAAAGGATATGAACAGATACGTCTCAAATGCAGATATTTATGTGGCCAACAGACACGAAAGAAAGCTCATCATCACTGGTCATTAGAGAAATGCAAATCAAAACCACAATGAGATACCATCTCACACCAGTTAGAATGACGATCATTAAAGTCTGAAAACAACAGATGCTGGCGAGGATGCAGAGAAATAGGAATGCTTTTACACTGTTGGTGGGAGAGTAAATTAGTTCAACTATTGTGGCAGACAGTGTGGCGATTCCTCAGGGATCTAGAACCAGAAATACCATTTGAACCAGCAATCCCATTACTGGGTATATATCCAAAGGATTATAAATTATTCTACTACAAAGACACATCCACATGTATGTTTACTGCAGCACTACTTACAATAGCAAAGACTTGGAACCAACCCAAACGCCCATCAATGATAGACTGGATAAAGAAAATGTGGCACATATACACCATGGAATACTATGCAGCCATAAAAAAAAAAAAGAATGAGTTCATGTCCCTTGCAGGGACATGGATGAAGCTGGAAACCATCGTCCCTAGCAAACTGACACAGGGACAGAAAACAAACACTGCATGTTCTCACTCATCAGTGGGAGTTGAACAATGAGAATACATGGACCACAGGGAGGGGAACATCATATACCAGGCTTGTCGGGAGGTGAGGGAAAAGGGGAGGGAGAGCATTAGGACAAATACCTAGTGCATGTGGGCTTAAAACCTAGATGATGGGTTGACAGATGCAGCAAACCACCATGGCATATGTATACCTATGTAACAAACCTCCATGTTCAGCACATGTATCCCAGAACTTAAAGTAAAATTAAAAAAAAATTATTTCATGTACCATCAGCATGAATAAATAAATAAAAGAATAACCAAGTCTTGGGTAGTTCTTTTTTTTTTTTTTTGAGACAGAGTGTTGCTTCATCACCCAGGCTGGAGTACAGAGGTACAATCTAAGCTCTCTGCAGCCTCTGCCTCCTGAGTTCAAGCAATGTTTCTGCCTCAGCCTCTCGAGTAGCTGGAACTACAGGCACGCTCCACCATGCCCAGCTAGTTTTTGTAGTTTTAGTAGAGATGGGTTTCTGTCATGTTGGCCAGGCGGGTCTCAAACTCCTGACCTTAAGTGATCCACCCATCTCAGCCTCCCAAAGTGCTGGGATTACATGCATGAGTCACCATGCCTGGCTTGGGCAGCACTTTATAGCAGTGTGAGAATGGAATAATACACCAGGCTACTTCATATACTTATTAAAAATATATAAATATATTATGGGGTGGAGTTTTAATTTCTGCATAAATGGGATCCTGAAGTTTATCTCAAAATCCTCCATTCCTGTCCTCCATATACAGACAGTTGCCAAGCACAGACTATTCCTCCTAGAATTCCCCTGCATCTAGTCTCTCAACTCTCCATCTCCTCCGACACTGGCTTGGGCCACGATTTACCCCTCTGACTTGATCTAGTACAATGTTCTAAGTTTTCTCAACTTCAACTCTTCCTACTCCCATCTACGCCACCGGCTGCTGCCAAAGCAGTTCTCCCGGAGCACTCGCCTGGCTCAGCATGCTTCAGTTGCTTTATGTCTGCAGTCTGCCATAGTATCTAGCACACTATAGGTGCTTAGTAAATACTGGTAGAGGAGCTGCTTGACTTCATGAGTCAGTTGTACTGTCCACTAGTGTCAGAAGGAAAGTTCCTTTAGTTTTAAACAAAAGTTGTTTTATATAAAGTGGTGTGTAGAGATTGGTTTAAGAAACCATTTTTATCTTCTTTATTTATTTATTCCTTTTTTTGCAGGTTGGACAAGCTCGGAAACCATTTTTAAATTTCTGGTCCATTCGTGTGTATGAATAAATACGATACTATTAATTTAATACATAGTTGTATAAAAAATCTGGCCGTATATATTCGTAGTGCTTAAACTTTCTAAAGAATAAGCCGCAAATAGGAAATAAAGAAGAAAATACAAGCAGCACACTGTTATGTGGGAAAATGCTTCAACTCAGCAAGAATACAGAAAGAGAATCAAAGCAAAATAACTTCACAGTGTGGTGACACATCTACTGAACTGGTAATCATAAATCAAACTTGAAAAGCCAGTGCTGGCAGATGGGGAGGCAGGTGGTTCACCTCCCTTTAGATACTGATGGTGGCACTGCAAATTGGCTCAGACTTTCTGGTGAACAATCTAGTATAACTGCCTAATAAGAACAATAAAACTTTTCACCCTTGGGTCCAGTGATTTAGCTAAAAGAACATACTTGAAGAAAATAATTTCAAGCTGGGCATGGTGGCTCACAGCTATAATCCCAGAACTTTGGGAGGCCAACGTGGGAGGATCACTTGAACCCAGGAGTTTGAGACCAGCGTGCGCAACATGGCAAAACCTCTTCTCTACAAAAAAATACAAAAATTAGCTGGGTATGGTGGTGCATGCCTGTAGTCCCAGTTACTTGGGAGGGTGAGGTGGGAGGATTGCTTGAGCCTGGGAGGTTCAGGCTGCAGTGAACTGTGATTGCAACACTGCACATTCCATCCTGGGCAACAGAGTGAGACCGTGTCTCAGAAAAAAAGAAAGGGAGAAAAAAGAAAACAAATAAAAACAAATTTCTGGCTGGGTGAAGTGGCTCATTCCTATAAACCCAGCACTTTGGGAGACCAAGGTAGGCGGGCAGATTGCTTGAGCCCAGGAGTTTGAGACCAGCATGGGCAATATGGCAAAACCCTGTCTCTACAACAAAATTATCTGGATGTGGTGGCACACACCTGTAGTCCCAGCTACTCAGGAGACTAAGATGAGAGGACCAGCTGAGCCTGGGAGATAGAGGCTGCAGGGAGCTGAGATTGTGCCACTGTACTCTAGCCTGGGTGACAGAGCAAGGCCCTGCTCTCAAAAAAAAAATATTTTTTTTTCTACATGATTTTTTATTAATGACAATTAATATAAATAATGACATATCTCAAATATAAATAAAGACATATCTCATATTCCCAAAATAAGAAAAAGGTCAAGCAAACCATGAATCATTGTCTGTGTCAACACGATATTATGAAATCACTTAAAATAACATGCATATGGCCTATTTCAATAAATGGAATATACACTCGGTTTTAGCAGTGCATGTGATTAAGAAATACTTTGAAATCAGACATTTCTGGGTTTCGGTCCTGGCACTGCCACCTGTACACTTTCAAGAAACATTTCTCTTGTAAGAATGGATTGGGACCATGTGGAGCCTGCATGCAGTTACTTCCTCCTGAAGAAACATGTATGATTCTCATTTGAGTAGAAAAAGGTGATTAGAGAGCAGGCTCTGGCATCAGATGGCCACAGTTCATATCTCAGCAATGTCATTCGCTGGTCCTGTGATCTTAAGTGACTTAACCTCCCAACGTTCCAGTTTCAATTCATGTGTCTAATATGGCTAATATTAGACTAATATATGGCTAATAATATGACCTACTCCATAAAGTTCTTATGAGGTTGAAATGAGACGATGCCTACAGAGTGCTTAGCATAGTGCCTAACATGTAGTACATTCTCAGTAAATGTCAGCAATTTGTATTCTTCAACTAATGTTTATTGCTCACCCACTATGTTCCAAGCATTGTATCAGATGCACCTACTCCATTTAAGTCCTCTAAGACTCTTTCAAGATGAGTGTTATTATAAAGAAAAGTTAAAGAAATGAGCTAAGAGAGGATCTATGTACATTAGTTGAGAAAAGAAAAATGCAAGATAGTTGCATTTGCAAATATGCACAACAAAATGCACTTAAAACATTCCCAAGGATATGCATATAGTAGTGACCCTCCTTATCCAAGGTTTCGCTTTCCATGGTTTCAGTTACCTGATGTCAACTGTGGTCCTTAAATGGAAAATTCCAGAAACAATTCATAAGTTTTAAATTGCACACCATTCTGTGTAGTGTGATGAAATCTCACGCCATCCTGCTGTCCCACCCGAGGACATGAATCAACCCTTTGTCCGATGTATCCCTCCCTGCCTATTAGTCACTTAGTAGTTGTCTCAGTTATTAGACAGAAAAACACACGGTACATAGGGTTTGGTACCATATGCAGTTTCAGGCCTCCATTAGGGGCTTTAGAACATATCCTCTGCAGATATGGGGAAGTCCACTGTAGTTGGGACTTGATCATTAAGTCCACTCTGTTTAAAGTTAGTCAAATTTCTTTACATTTGTATTTTCAAGTAGGAGCAAGCTTCCCACTGCCTTTATTAACCCATGCCCTTCCTTCCCCCCAGCAGGGACCAGGCCACATATTAAATGTCACTTGGGTGCTGGCTTGTGGCCAGCAAGTGCTTACCTGGAGGAGATAGAGGAGTCCTGGGACAAACAAGGTGAGTGGGTACAGAGACTGGTATGTTGCTAAGGCAAGAAAAATAGCACTGAGGAAAGCACTGCCTGCAAAAAGAAAGAAATGTATGGAATAATCCAGCCTCATTAATCATGATTAGATTCAGTGAGTCCCTCTGAACACAAAACTTTCCATAACTGCTCAAAGAATCACCTGCCAAGTGCCTCCTGGTACACAAGGTTCTATGCAAATTCACACAGTAGGAGCTTCTTGGCTTGATTTCCAATGAAAGGAAACCAAGAAAGTCAAAACTATCTATCTTTGGCAACCTGAGACACTACAGGCATAATTCTTGTACAATTTTGAGACCCAGAAAGATTTTACAAAATTTCAGCCCAAAGATGTATAAAGGGATTAAGTCTATTAACATCCATGTCCTATCTAACGTACCAATTTATTAAGCCTACAATTATTGCTTATGATATTCAGAGCTAGAAACCCATCCCTTTCGCTGTTGCAACACTTATTACTCTTTACAACACCCCTTCCTAACATGCTACATTGATGTCAATTCATGTTTTGACATGTCATGTTTGTCAGGTCATGTTTTTTTTAAAACGAAAGTATATTAATTTCATTAGCAATGTCCTCACTTCCTATATAAAACAGACTACTATGGAATCATTAAGCATGATGCTATTAAGAATTTGCAATGACATAGAAAGATGTTTATAATATTCTCTTAAATGAAGTTTATAAAAGAGATACATATTCTTTTATTAAAAAAACATGCACAAACATTTTTTAAAAGACTAAAAGCCAGCCAGGCCTAGGGGCTCACGCCTGTAATCCCAGCACTTTGTGAGGCCAAGGCAGGCAGATTGAGACAAGGAGTTTGAGACCAGCCTGGCCAACATGATGGAACCTCGTCTCTACTAAAAATATAAAAATTAGCCAGGCATGGTGGTGGACACCTGTAATCCCAGCTGCTCGGGAGGCTGAGGCAGGAGAATTGCTTGAACCTGGGAGGCAGAGGTTGCAGTGAGTCAAGATTGCGCCACTGCACTCCAGCCTGGGTACTCAGGCAAAAAGTTTGCTGCAGGGGCAGGGTCCTCATGGAGAACCTCTGCTAGGGCAGTGCAGAAAGGAAATGTGGGGTCAGAGGCCCCCCCACAACAGAGTTCCTACCGGGGCACTATGTAGTGGAGCTGCGAGAAGAGGGCCACCGTCCTCCACATCCCAGAATGGTAGCTCCACCGACAGCCTGCACAGTGGGCCTGGAAAAGCCACCGACACTCAACACCAGCTTTTGAAAGCAGCTGAGAGGGAGGCTATATCCTGCAAAGCCAAAGGGGGGGAGCTGCCCAAGACCATGGGAACCCACCTCATGCATCGGCATGACCCAGATGCGAGACATGGAGTTAAAGAAGATCATTTTGGAACTTTAAGATTTGACTGCCCTTCTGGATTTTGGACTTGCATGGGGCCTGTGGCCCCCTTGTTTTGTCCAATTTCTCCTATTTGTAATCGTTGTATTTACCCAATGCCTGTACCCCACTGTATCTAGGAAGTAACTAACTTGTTTTTGATTTTATAGGCTCAAAGGCAGAAGGGACTTGCCTTGTCTCAGAGGAGACTTTGGACTGTGGACTTTTGGGTTTATGCTAAAATGAGTTAAGACTTTGGGGGACTGTTGGGAAGGCATGATTGGCTTTGCAATGTGAGGACATGAGATGTGGAGGGGTTGAGGCAGAATGATATGGTTTGGCTCTGTCCCCACCCAAATCTGAACTTGAATTGTATCTCCCAGGATTCTCACCTGTTGTGAGAGGGACCAAGGGGAAGGTAATTGAATCATGGGGGGGAAGGTCTTTCCCATGCTATTCTTGTAATAGTGAATAAATCTCATGACATCTGAAGGGTTTGTCAGGGGTTTCCTGTTTTGCTTCCTCCTCATTCTCTCTTGCCACCTCCATGTAAGATGTGCCTTTCATCCTCCGCCGTGATTGTGAGACCTTCCCCAGCCATGTGGAACTGTAAGTTCAATTAAACCTCTTTCTTTTGTAAATTGCCCAGTCTCGGACTACCAAAAAAAGCCAAGGCCACAAAGTTCATAGTGGTTATCTCTGTATAGTGGAATTATAAATGATTTTTCATTTTTGCTTCACTGTATTTTCTAAACTTTCTAAAATGAACATGCTTTGTTTTTGTCCTTAGAAAAAAGCTCATTTCTGAAACCAAACAAACAAAAAGAAAAAAGAAAAAACAAGAAAAAAGCTAATTTCTTTTTTTTTTTTTTTTCAACCTCTGCCTCCTGGGTTTAAGCAATTCTCCTGCCTCAGCCTCCCAAGTAGCTGGGATTACAGGTGCATGCCACTATGCCTGGCTAATTTTTTTATACTTTTAGTAAAGACAGGGTTTCACCATGTTGGTCAGGCTGGTCTCGAAGTCCTGACCTCCTGCCTTGGCCTCCCAAAGTGCTGGGATTACAGGCATGAGCCACCATCCATGGCTGAAAAAAGCTAATTTCTTTGAAAAAAACAGCTATTCCCTTTCAGGTGGCTTAAGACAATAGCATACTCTAAAATTCAGGCTAGAGAGCCCTAGTTTACAATAGGAGTTTCCAAGTGGCCCCAGAAATCAGTAGGGTGCAATTAATGGTCCAAGGTATAAAGCCCAACAGGTGTCTTGTAATGATGTTTTTTAAAATTACAATACCCATGCTCACCCTCACTAGTGTGGGGCTATTTACTGAAAGTTAACAGTCTGGGTACGGTGGTTCACACATGTAATCCCAGCACTTTGAGAGGCCAAGGTGAGAGGACTGCTTGAACCCAGGAGTTAGTGACTAGGTTGCGCAACATAGTGAAACTCTATCTCTACAAAAATAAAAATAAAAAAATTAGCTAGGTGTGGTGTCACACCTGTGGTCCCAGCTACTTAGAAGGCTGAGTGAGGTGGGAGGATCACTTAAGCCCAAGAGGTTGAGGCTGCAGTGAGCTAAGACTGAACCACTGCACTCCAGCCTGGGTGACAGAGTAAGACCCTGTCTCAAATAAAGAAATAAAAATAACACATCCTCTCAATGGTATTTCATAAAAGGAGGAACCAGCCACTTCATTCAGTCCAAGGAGTTTTACCCCTCTGCTAATCCAGCTCTGGAGACAAACAGGAAGAGATGATCAATGAGATCTTTTGCCACCAAAGTGGTCTATATACTTGAAACATCTAAAAACTACCTTGGAAAAAGGAGAGTTATAAATGTGACAACTTCACAGATGAGGGAATGGAGAGAAAAGAACTTTGTGAGCTCTATTCTTTAAACCAAGGAAACTCACCAGCTAGAACAACTCTGGGTTGACAGAAAGTAGAAGGGAGGCCGAGAAAGAGGGAAGCTAGAAGTAATAGGGCAGAATTCTACGGGGCTTTGTGGGCACTGTCTCACCATATTGACAGTGCCAGTTATGACATCTTGTATCCAGGGTACTCATAAATATGACTGTGTATGAACAGGATCATGCCCAGCTAAGCTATGACACCAGTAGAGGCCCCCACACATCTGCTGAGCCATAGACTCTAGACTCAGAACCAGCTCACTCTGAGATAGGGAGGTGGCTGTAGCAGGAAAAGTGCTGTTCTGGAACCCAACAACTAGGGTGGGCTAGGGATTGATTCTTTGATTGGGCCAAAACTCTGAAAGATGTTTTGGTGGGAAACTGGCCAAGAAAGGGAAAACACTGCAAAGAACTTTTTGACTTAACATGGTTCTCTATGGATTCGGAGTAGGCGAGAGAAGAGGCCCATGTGTCTGCTACCAGGAACAGACGCTAATGCTCCAACTCCATCCATTCGTACAGTATAGTGAAAAGAAATACATGACTTTCATCTCTCTCTCCCTGAGGAGACACAAGGAGGGAAGTAAAGAAAGCCATCTCCTGCCCTAATTGCCTGAGATTAATAATTGCTTGTCTGAAACTGACTGTTTATAAGGCCCAAGAGAGAAGACAAGGCTCACAGTCTAGTCGAATGGACTTGGGAGTTTTAGAATGCTTGCTCCTAGGATGAGGAAGAAGCAGTCTTCCTTCCACAGACTGAAGTACTCTTGGGGAAGGAAAAATCTGTTCCTCCTGCTATTCTTTGTCAGTAACTGGCATCAACATCCAGCCGGATACCCTGGCAACACCTTCACCCTCCAGCTCCCATGTTCCTCCTTCCACCAGTCACCAAGCCCCGGGAATACTCCTCTGGAGCGTTTATCCCCACAGTTCTTGCTTTCGTCATCTCTCTTCAGCAGCTTTTCCCTCTCCTCCTTAGTGGTCTCCCAATTCCCTCCCAACCAAGTCCATCCACAAAGGCACCAAAGGAACCTTCTAAAACAGTTTAGATTGTGGCAAGCAAGTCTTTAAAGACTTCTGATGGTTCCATTTCATCTATCGGGTTAAGTCTAAACTTCAACAGCAAACAAGAGCCTTCACCACCGGGTCTCGTTTCTCCAGCTTCACCTCTCACCACTCTCCCACACACACCCTGTCCTCCAGCTACACTGGACTGTCCCCAATTTCTGAAAACATTATGCTGTTTCATTCTTCGGTGTCCGTTCGTAGGCTATTCCTTCTGCCTAAGCTATCCTTCTCTGCCCTCTTTCTAGTAGAAACCCTTCCTTCAACAGCCAGGTGAAAGGTCACTTTGTCTATGAGCCCCAGCAAAGGTGACAATAACCGTGATTATAGTCGACATTTATGGATCACCTGCTAGGTGCCAGGCACTGTACTGTATCCTCTGCATCGAGAATAGTTCCTGACTCAAAAAGGCACTCAGGAAACATCAAACAGCCCTGTGAAAGCTCTATTTCTACTCCTTGTAACAGCTTCACTGAGATAAAAACCACACATTCTACCCATTTTACAGGTCAAGAAACCAAGACATAGAAACAGAAAGCTTCAGTGATGTAACCAAAACCACATAGCTGACTCCAGTACCCACTGTTAATCCTGTGTTAATAAGCCTCATCTCATTCAATATCAATACTATCTTATAATAATTTGCATATGTTTCTCTCTCTCCTCCTGTTCCTCTGTGAGTTTCTCAAGGGCAATCCATGTCTCTTAATTTTGACTCTCCAGCACCTAGCACAGTTTCTGGCATGTGTGATGAATGAACAAATGAAGTAAGTGAATGAATATCATTCAGTAATACATATGAAATCCTTTTTAAAAAAAGAAGCATATTAAAGGAAACCAATGTTCTTGAGGAAGAAAAACTCATGAAGTGTAATACACAGAGTCATGAACATGGGCAAAGCACAAAATAAATCCTACTCGAATAAAGCAGAGCCTGCAGAATAGCAGCTGAGGGTTTGCTGTGGCAGGGGGCTAGCACAGAGAGTGCTCTCTGTGGAGTAAACTATTGCCTGGCTGAGGCCCACAGTCTGGGGGCAGAAACACGGTGCCGCAACTGTCAGTAGGTTGGTGTGTGGGAAGTCTGGGTGTGGAATGCTGGGACAGGTGTGGACGGGGCACACGCACAGCCTGTGCAAAAGTGAGGGGGCATATGGAGGCAGGCAGGAGACTCAGAAAGGGCTATGTGTTTTGAAAAAAGCTAGAAGGGGTTAGGAAGGCAGAGGAGGAATGGTATGTGCTTGGGGCAGAGTCAGAGAAGATCAAGGAAAGTGAAAAGTAACTTCAGATATTTTAAACAGACTGTGCAATAAGCAAATATTTCTGGAGTTTGCTCTATAAGAAGAGTCTGCTGGGTGCCAGGAAACCTGGTGACTCAGACAGTCTCTGTCCACAGGGAGCTCCCAGTAAACAATGACAAAATACAGGAGGAAAGTACAAAGGAAGCAGGCCTCGCCCGTCAGGGGAAGCTGACACCTGAGTTTTGAACAATGAGGAGGTGAGGCCGGGCAGTCCAAGGCTGAACATGGGCAGGAGGGCAAGAGAGAATGGCATGCTGGGGTGGAGGGTGGGTACTGTAGTTAGCTCAATATGGCCAAACAGAGCGAGAGCTGGGAGGAGTGACTAGAAAGAGAACACAAAAGGGACTCCTGTGGATGCTAGTGTCACTGTTTCTTAAGCTGGGTGCTGGTTACTCAACATTTTGTGAAAATTAATGTATCTGTACACTAATGAGTTATATATTTTTCTGTATATATGTCATACTTCAATAAAAAGTTATAATCCAACTATGCGTGTGGCTCATGCCTGTAATACCAGCACTTTGGGAGGCCGAGGTGGGCGGATCACAAGGTCAGGAGTTCAAGACCAGCCTGGCCAATATGGTGAAACCCCATCTCTACTAAAAATACAAAAATTAGCCAGGCGTGGTAGAACATGCCTGTAATCCCAGCTACTCGGGAGGCTGAGGCAGGCGAATTGCTTGAACCAGGTAGGCGGAGGTTGTAGTGAGCCGAGATCACGCCACTGCACTCCGGCCTAGGCTAAAAAGCGAGACTCCATCTCAAAAAAAAAAAAAAAGTTACAATCCAAAAATTCTCAACAAGCAGGTAGGAGTCGGATCATAGAGGACTTAGCTTGCACAGTCATCCAAAAACATCTACCTACAGGCCCAGACAGGCTATCTGAAATCATGTCTGAAATGGCAGCTTCATGTGGGCAAGAGCTAGGGCATCATGCTGGCCTAACCAGAAGGAACTATGCCAAGAGGACTATGAGTTTTACCCCAAAATGATATAACCTACCATTTGTTAGGGCAGCCCAGTGCTCAGGCACTAGGCTTTCTATATAAGCCTTGATCTTTAGCCTTATCCTAAGAATATTAGAGTAAACCAGTCAAATGTGTATGTACACTGGCTGTAATATCAGGAAATTTTAATATCTACTCAATGTAGCTTTGAATATGTTGTGTTTTCTAACTCTCTATTTATGTCAGGGTGGGGGCCAAAACAAGCCTCCGCAAGCCGTGGGGTAATCTTTGCCTCCAGGGACTGCACCTTGCAGTGATCTGGGCCTGGGTGGGTGGCAGAGCTACAGGACTGAGCAGGAATGTAATGAGGTGGGGCATGGGGACCAGTTCAGGACAGGGACTTCAAAGTGAAGTAAACAGAGAATAAAGAGTGGGTCACGGATGGTGACTTGTACCAAGACAGGCAGAGAGACATGCTGGAATGCAGTCAAAAGGGCTCAGGTCCCACAGGAGTATCAGAAGAGGAAGTTGCACCAAGGTATGGGGCAACAAGTGAGACTGCCCAGGAGGAGGCAGCGATCCTGGGGGCAGGGCCAATGTATTACATTCCTTGCCAAGGGAGCTCTTTTAACAGGGCAGCCTCTTTCAGAGCAACCCATACATATCAGAGATGATGATAATTTATTGAGCACTTACTTGGTTCTAGTCATGACTGTAAGCACTTTACTTGCCTTAAGCCATTTAGTCCTTTCAATAATTCCATGAAGTAGATACAATTACTGTCCCCATTTTACAGATAATGAAAATGAAAGACAGAGAAGTTATTTGCCCAGCATCCTGAAACTAGTGAATGAGAGCAACAGGATTTAAACCAAACAGTTTCACTTCAGACCCCAGTTCTGACTGTATCACTGTGCCACCCTCTTGATTTTAATCTGTGCCTGTACCATAACAATCATAATAAGCAGAGCAACTAGTTATTGAGTGGATTCTGCTAAGGAAGCATGCTAAGCATTTTGTATTTCTTATTTATTCCTCCGCTATCTCTAGGAGGTCGGTATTTTAGCTGAGGCTCTTGAGGCTGCATGATTTGCCCAAGGCTCCAGAGCTAGTAATTAGAATAAGCAGGCTTTGAAGTTGGGTTGACCTGACAAAAACTGCTTCTCCCATGGGTCCTTGGGTCCTCTATGACTCTGTCCATTGGCAAGTCTTTGGCCTACAGGAACCTCAACTGGAAGTGATGGGATCACCAGGCCTCAGGATCATCACTCTTTCACTGTTTCTCTAACGCTAGGCTCCAGGAAGAAAACCTCTCATTGTAACCACCCAGTACTCCCTATAAGGCCTATAAGGATGCTATCAGTCATGAGGTCTCTTTTATTTAAAAAAAAAAATTTTTTTTTTTTTTCAAACAGACAGTGTCTCACTCTGTTGCCCAGATTGGAGTGCAGTGACAAGGTCATAGCTCCCTGCACTCAAACTCCTGGGCTCAAGTGATCTGAGAGATCTTTTAAAAGGGAGGATACTATTAAGAAAAGCAACCAACTCCACCTGAGCAGTTATCATATGGCTCCATACCATTCACCATACCATTAATTCTTTATATTCACTGTATGAGGTAGACACTGTTTCATCCTCATGCTATAGGATAAGGAAACTAAGGCTTAGAACTGTTAAGTGACTTGCCCAAGGTGATACAGCCAGGGAACAGCGGAATTGCGATTAGCCACCAGATCTAACAGCAGAGCAGCCTGAGCTCTTAATCATAATTGAATTCTTTTTTTTTTTTTTTTAGATAATCGGAGTTTCACTCATGTTACCCAGGCTGGAGTGCAATGGCGCGATCTCGGCTCACCGCAACCTCCGCCTCCTAGGTTCAGGCAATTCTCCTGCCTCAGCCTCCTGAGTAGCTGGGATTACAGGCACGCACCACCATGCCCAGCTAATGTTTTGTATTTTTAGTAGAGACGGGGTTTCACCATGTCGACCAGGATGGTCTCGATCTCTTGAGCTCGTGATCCACCCGCCTCGGCCTCCCAAAGTGCTGGGATTACAGGCTTGAGCCACCACGCCTGGCCCCATACTTGAATACCTGCTGACAGCAATGATCTTTCTTTCTGCTGGGCAAGCAAGTCCTGTCACATGGTCTTTTTTGGTGGCATAAGGAAAGCTGAAGAACCCTTAGGTGGCAAACTTCAAGAATTTCTAGTTGGAAATATCTCACTGTTGACAAACACCAATAGTGAAAAAGCAGGACCATCTATTAAGATCTGTTTGTTTGTTTTCCTTTTTAAAGCCCAATGAAGACTGCTTCCCAGGGATGGAGTTTTTAATTAGCTCACTGAAAGACAGAGTACTCTTTGCCCAAGCAACAGCCTTCAAAGACAAACTTAAGCTGATCCGCTAAACTAGTATCAATCCTGCCTAAAGACCTGTGTTTCCCAGCCAACACTCCAATAAGGACATCACAATACAATGGACTGGGCCTTGCCCTGGCCTGCGTCTCTCAAAGTGTCCCAGGCAACCCTGGGATGCCACAAAGGAAGCCAAGGAAAAGCAAGTAGCAAGAGCCAAGGGGGACACAGCAAACAAGTCACTTCCTTCTGTGGTGTATCTGCTCCACGGTCAGGGAAGCACTGCCAAGTTCGCTTCTACTGTCCCTATCTTCTTATCAATCAAGTTAATTTAATTTAGTTTTTAATTATGTACTCACTGAAGAAACTTTGGAAAAAAACATATAAAAAGGAAATTAAAATCATCCATGAACTTAATCTACAGGGACAAGTATTATCCTTTTGGGGTCTATTTCCTATTTTTGTTGCTTTAACATAGTTGAGATTCATTAAAATATATAATTTCGCTGGGTACGGTGACTCACACCTGTAAGCCCAGCACTTTAGAAGTGCTGAGGAAGGTGGATTGCTTGAGTTCTGGAGTTCAAGACCAGTCTGGACAACAGAGCAAGATCGGTTCTTCACAAAAAACTTAAAAAATTAACCAGGCATGGTGGCACATGCCTGTTGTCTCAGCTACGTGAGAAGCTGGGGTGGGAGGATCATTTGAGCCCAAGAATGTGACATTATAGTGAGCTACGACTGTGCCACTGCAGGTCAGCCTGGGTGACAGAGTACGACCCTGTCTACAAAAAATAAAACTAGATTAAAAAAAAAAAAAAAAAAAAATATATATATATATATATATATAT
>NW_022436973.1:8634321-8701324 GCF_009761245.1 Sapajus apella | reverse complement strand
AATTTAAAATTATATTTAAATATCATGTGCATAATATTCTACTA
Source organism: Sapajus apella (assembly GCF_009761245.1). Taxonomy (NCBI): domain Eukaryota; kingdom Metazoa; phylum Chordata; class Mammalia; order Primates; family Cebidae; genus Sapajus; species Sapajus apella. The sequence continues at coordinate 8,701,280 of NW_022436973.1, read as the reverse complement.
CATGGGTAAACCACATTTTACTTAACCTTTCCTCTCTATTTTAAAGTATTTTCTAATGTTTCCAGTGATTATAAATAATTCTGCAATTAATGACTTAGCACCATAAAGCTTTGTATTTCTGCATTACTTTAGGATAGGTTCTCAAAAGTAGAATTAATAAATCAAAACTATAAACATTTTATCCCCCAGTGGATAAGATGGTTGTACGAATTTATCAGCCAACTTCCATGTGGGAGAATGCCTATTTGATAGAAACTTTGCCAGAACTGAGAATTAGCTTCTAAAGTCCTTACCAATTTCAAAGGCAAAAAAAAGCTTTCAAATGTTTTTAAATTTCAATTTGCTTTTCTTTATTAATTATCCATGGAGTTGAACATTTTTCCATAATTTTTAGTGATTTATATTTCTTGTGACTTCTCAAATATTTTCTTTTTTAAGAAAAAAAGTAAATTATTCCTTCATTAATTTTATTAACTAATTTTATTAATATTATGTGGTAATATGTAAAATGTAGAAATATAACTTGCAGAATTTATAACAACTAACTTTATTATATATACTGTTAGCAGAGATTACTAAAATACTCAAAGAGCTAAAGTGGTTCAGAGACCTACCTAAAATAGAACTCTTCAAATATTTTAACAGATTAGAAATGTTGTTTGTGAGGGTCTCTATTTATAGTAGCAAATAATGGAAAACAAATGTCCAACAAAAGAGAAGGGCTGGACCTCATAACAAGTATGTAAGAGGAACTTAAGTGGAGGTGGAGCAGGGTGATGAAAGATTTTTACTTTTCAATTTATAGGCTTGAATTTCTTTTATTCTTGCCAAATGCTTAAATTACTTCCAAATTTAAATTTAAAGGAAATGACAAATAATGTGATCAACGTCTGACATGATTCATATGAAGTGATAAAATTATGCATATAACATTATGAAAATGTCTATGACTTCATTAAACAAAAATCTAGAGTGATATAAAACATTTTTTTTGCTCTGTGGAACAAAAGAAACATGGCTACAAAAGAGATACACATAACTTATTTACATGTTTTTCTTCCCCAAACAAAAACCTTTCATTGACCTAAAGGTCATAAAATGTATTTTTTAATGGCATGCTTTACATTTTTATGTGAGACTCCTAGGAAAATAAATAAACATGCACCTTCTGAGGGCATGTCTTCAGTTTCCATCTCTGCAGTCGGCTATTTTAAAGGTGACATTTCCAAAGGCCAGTACTTGGTCCCTTCTGTCCGGCTACTGTGTACATTCTTTATTTTAATGGACACCAGACACCTTGACAAATGACAACCTATCTGAACCTGACACTCTGGAAACAGGGATTGAGTCAGGGAGTATGCAGACAGCAGAGTACTGACTGTTTCAGAGTTGTTTCTGACAAAATGACCACAATCTTCAGAACAAATAGTTCAGACTATGCAGTATCTAGCCATTTTAAGTAACCTAATAATAAATTAAACGAATAGGCCTACAGAAAGACCACTTATAAACATTCCAAGAGAAACAATCTCTTATGAAGACCTAAGGCATCCTCATGTGCCACCCCTGAAAAGGTAAGCAAACCGTAAGTAAAAGGTTCTACGTACAACTTTGTACTCTTTAACTTCCTGAGCACACAAACTATTAAACAATAGTGTACAAATACAAGGACTCTTACATGCTTCTTATGGGAGTATAAATGTGGCAATAAATTTCAGAAATCCAACTGGGTATGGTGGCTCATGTCTATAATCTCAGCACTTAAGGGAGGCAGACATAGGAGGACAGCTTGAGCCCAGGAGTTTTGAGACCACCCTGGGCAACACAGCGAGACCTCTATTATCCACAAAAAAGAAAAAAATAATTAATTCTAGAAATTGTTAAAAAGTGGTAAATATTTCTATTTCTAGGACTTTATTATAAGAAAATAACTAAACGAGTACAAATATTGCTGTATATTAGAAAGTTGATTGTAATATTTAAACAGCTAAAAACTGGAAAATCACCCAAATATTTAATGATATATATATTGGTCAAAGAATTTCTATATTCATAAAATGAATATGCAGCCATTCAAAATGATAGACTAGGGCCGGGCGTGGTGGCTCACACCTGTAATCCCAGCACCTTGGGAGGCCAAGGGGGGCTGATCACTTGAGGTAAGGAGTTTGAGACCAGCCTGGCCAACATGGTGAAACCTTGTTTCTACTAAAAATACGAAAATTAGCCGGGCATGGTAGTACATCCCTGTAGTCTCAGCTACTTGGGAGGCTGAGGTGCAAGAATCACTTGAACCAGGAGGCAGAGTTTGCAATGAACTGAGATTGTGCCACTGCACTCCACCCTGGGCGACAGAGCAAGACTAACTTAAAAAAAAAAAAAAGACTAGACATTTATTGGTACATACCTGGTAGGTTGTATTATTGGCCCCAATTTGCGCCCCTCGTGCCTCTCCACCAGGTCCAGGTACTTTGCTGTATAACTTTGCAGTGCCTTCCTGTTGTGGACAGGATGGAAATCCCCACCCCTGGGCTCAGCCATGTATTACCATTTTTTTTTTTTTTTGAGATGGAGTCTCACTTCATCGCCCAGGCTGGAGTACAATGGTGCAATCATACTCATTGAAGCTTCCACCTCCCAGGTTCAAGCAATTCTCTGCCTCAGACTCCCGAGTAGCTGGGATTACAGGCACCTGCCATCATACCTGGCTAATTTTTGTCCCTTTAGTAGAGACAAGGTTCACCATCTTGGCCAGGCCAGTCAAGATCGTGATCTACTTGCCTTGGTCTCCCAAAGTGCTAGGATTACAGGCGTGAGCCACCGTGCCTGGACGTGTGTTACATTTTGATCAATGAGAATGTTAGCACATGTGATGCAACCAGGAACTTAAAAAGTACATGCCTGACTAGGTTTGCTCACTATTGTGCTTCTGCCATTGCTATGAAGAGAACATACCTAAGTTTGTTCCCTGGCCCAGGAGGATGACAGCCATATGAAGCAGAGCCCAACCTAGATTAGCCAACTCCAGCCAGCCACTGATGCATAAATGAAGCCCATGTAATCAGCCAACTGACGAAACATGTGCAACCTAGATCAGTTGACTTCTTGCTGACTTACAGAGGTATGAGCTAGGTAAACACTTGTTATTGTCTTAAGCTACTGAATTCTGGAGTGGTTTATTAACATTTTTGTGGTACTAGCTAATTGATACAGTATTTAAAAGTCAGGGGTGGGGGGTGGGAAATGTAGCAAAAATCTGGAAATATATAACCCAAATGCTTACAGAGGAACTTTAGTTAAAAATAACATATTGATCACATGTGCTTATCATCTCATCCTCCAAAAATCTCACTAAAATGACAATAAGAGATTAAAACCATATTAAATCACAAAGAAAATAAGAGGAGATTATAGCAAAAAAAAAAAAACTTCAACACAATAGTGAAAAAATATAAAGCAGGTGAAAGAATAAATGACTCGGTGATGTGGAAGAAATTACAGCTCAGTGGCCTACAAAGAGGATTACTAATAAAAAATCAGCCAACTCAACCCACAAAACTTCTGAGAAATTCAGCACTTGAGTGTATCAGATGCTATGGGAGGTGGGGGTAATAACGCACAGAGAAGAAAATTAAGCTGAAAGTTTGTATACAGACCACTCAGAGCAACAGGTCTTATCCCAACTATGTGCAGCCAAATAACCATTCCCACATAACCCATCCCTCTAACTTTCTACTCCACCTGCAGAAGATCTCAGTTCTGGAGAAAGCTAACTAAGCGCACAAGTCTAGGAACTACTTAGCACGGTAATGGGCTGAGGAGAAGTGAGGGCTGAAAAACAATGAGATGAAATAAAGTCTCCGGACTGAAACCAGCCACCCTCCCCGTTCCTGCTCTCACAAGTCCAGCAGCCAGTCTTTATGTAACCTCCACCTCCAAAAAAATCCCTAACTCTGCTACCCCAGACAGGATTTTAGAGGATTCCCCTTTGGAAAAACTGAATAGTTTCAAAGGAAAATAAAACCTGCAAATGATGACATTTGTAAATGCCCCTGACCCAAAGAAGCCAGCCCACTGCCTGATCCCCATATAGCGAAAATGATCCACCAACAAACACTGCCCATGCACAGTGTCCAGTCAATATGTTATGCCTCATTTAAAATGTTTTAATTTTTTTTTTTTTTTTTTTTTTTAGAGACGGCTGTCACCTAGGTTGCAGTACAGTGGCACAATCATAGCTCACTGCAGCCTCAAACTCCCAGGCTCAAGCGATCCTTCTACCTGAGCCTCCTGGGTAGCTGGGACTACAAGCAAGTACCACCATGCTTGGCTAACTTCTTTCTTTTGTAGAGACGAGGTCTCGCTATGTTGTCCAGGTTGGTCTTGAACTCCTGGCCTCAAGCAACCCTCCCACCTGAGCCTCCCAAAATGCTGGGAATATAGTTGTGAGTCATTGTGCCAGGCCATGCCTCACTCTTAAATAGAAACAGATAGCCAGGATTACCATACATGTAAGAAAATCTTCCCATAAGGAAGAAATCCTCTTAAAACAAACAATTAAAAAAAAGATACCAGGAAGACAAAGAGACTTTGCTTGGAACAAATGGAAACTGACTATATATATGTATAATCAGAGATATAATAGAGGGTACCGTGGTGATAAAATAAAAATAGGATGCCTCAAAGAAACAACTAGAGACCAAATGTAAATGTATAAAAATGTAATAAATAAAATTTAAAATTCCATGAGGAACTGGAAGACAAAAACAAGGAAAATTAGCCAGATGTGATGACAGGCACTTGTAGTCCTAGCTACTCAGGGGGTGAAGTGGGAGGATCAGCTGAGTTGGGGAGATCAAGGCTTCCATGAGCCATGATTGTGCCACTGAACTCCAGCTTGAGTGACGACCCTGTCTCCAAAACAAAACAAAACAAAACAAACAAACAAGAAACTAGGATGTAACTACTATAGGAAAACCAGGCAAAGGGGGAAAGGGGATATTTGTACTAAAGAGCTAAATCTTTATCAGTGTCCATAATGGGAGTACAATAAATAATGTCTAAAATTTGTAATTCAGGAAATACAATATAAAGTCTTACTTATAAATATGGAATACTAGCAAAAGCCAGAAAGCAATTGCTTCAAAGAAGCTGAAATAGGGGTAGGAAGAAAGAGAAGACTACTATTCGAATCATAAGCCTTTTAGAAGCTTTTTTTAAGAGGCAAGGTCTCACTCCGTCACCCAGGCTGGAATGCAGTGGCATGATGATCATAGCTCACTGCAGCCTCAAACTTGCAACTCAAGCAATCCTCCTGCCTCAGCTTCCCAAGTAGCTGGGACTACAGGTGCACTGTGGGCTAATTTTTTGTTTTGCAGAGACAAGGTCTTGCTATGTTGCCCAGGCTGGTCTCAAACTTCTGGGTTCAATGATCCTCCTGCCTTGGCTTCCCAAAGTGCTGAGATTATAGGTATGAGCCACTGCGCCTGGCCTAGAACTTTTTCTTAAACAATGTTAATAGTGACTCTCTGAGCAGTACATTTTCAAGATGTTTTAATTTTTTTCCTCTTGCCTTGTCTACATTTTCTGAATAATCTTGTATTACTTGTGTAATTTTTTAAATGTTTTTAAGTATTGTATTAAAAAAAAAACCACAGCATAAGTGTTACAAAACCTTGCATAAATCAGGGACTGAGCTTTGTACTCTCCCTTCAGGGCCTTACCTTTTATCGTAGTCAAAATGAAGAAAGCAATGAGGGTGTTGTTGATTGCACAGGTAGACTTGGCAACACAAGACAAAACGGTGTAAGGATTTAAGAGATAGCTGGGGAAGAAGAAACATATTTGGCATTAGTAATCCTGACCAAGGAGTCCTCACCATTACAGCCAGGAAATTCCGAGAGATTTACTAAAAGCTCACTTGAAGGAAGGCAACTTCTTAGAAATGAGTTTCCCCAAGTAAAAAGGAATAGAGTGGGGGTTGCGGCTGATGAGTAAAAGGTACTGAACATGGACTGCCTATTCTGTGCTATGGCGTATACGGAAAACTGTTGTATTTAATCATCACTATCATCACTGTGATGATTAAATAATATTGCTATTGTAACTCGCAATAACATCATTCCAATTTTGCAGATGAGGAAACTGAGACTCGGGTAAAGGAGCTTGCCCAAAATCTCACAAGTAAGTACATTCAGAATCAGGTTTTTCTAGCTCTAAAATGTTCTTTTTACTATTTTAGATTTCAAAAATGATTAAATTCTACCAATTCCCACAGAGCCACATATCTTAAGAATGGCTGCATTTACCTCTGAGAACCAGGAAAGTACATTTTCCTTAATCAGGTTCCTAAGCCCTGACACAGGTCACACCAATACTAAAGGTCAGAGCAGTTTAGATGTACCCTTCTTGTAGTTAAGCTGAATTCACAGATCCAGACTGCAAGGACAGAATAAGTATCTACTGAATTCAACAAGTCAGATGCCACAGAACTCCAAAGGACATCTGGACTCTCCACTAGGAAGAAGTTATGCTGAAACTCCTAGTCTTTTCCTGAGGTGGAAAAGGAATGCACAAGAAAATGAATATGACATGCTTGTGAGTAAAGAAATCTTAGGTGGTCATAATAAATTGTTTGTATTTATTTCTATCCTGCTTCCACAAAGGATTTGAAGCAGCTAAAATGAGAACAACCCAGGTACAGTGGCTCACACCTGTAATCCCAGTACTTTGGGAGGCCGAGGTGGGTGGATCACCAGAGTTGGGGAGTTCAAGACCAGCCTGACCAACATGGAGAAACCCCATCTCTAATAAAAATACAAAATTAGCCAGGATGGTGGTGCATGACTGTAATCCCAGCTACTTGGGAGGCTGAGGCAGAATAGCCTGAATCTGGGAGGCAGAGGTTGCAGATCGTCCAGCCTGGGCAACAAGAGCAAAACTCCATCTCAAAAAAAACAAAAAAAAAAAAAAAAAAAAAAATAATACAAAAAAACCCCTTAGCCAGGCATGGTGGGGCACACCTGTGGTCCCAGCTACTTGGGAGGCTGAGGTAGGAGAGTCAATTGAGCCCCGGGACGGGGGTGGAGGCTGCAGTGAGCTGTGATTGTGCCACTGCACTCTAGCCTGGGTGACAGAGTGAAACTTCATCTCAAAAACACAAAGAACAGATAAGAAAAAATAATAGCAAAGTAAAAATAGAAATAAAGAATCCAGAGCAAGGAAAACATAAATAAAAGGAGACAGTAAAGGCAATAGAAGGATGACCAAATGGGTATTCTACAGCACTATAATAATCAATTTCAAATTTGGCTCTGAGTTTCCTGGCAGACAAAGTGAAAAGGTAGACCAGTTACATAATTCTGGTTACCAGATAGGAAGAAACATGCCAGTGTCTCAGGAAGAGATTATGATTATTATTCACAAATAAAGACCTTAAATCCAATACCTCCCACAACTGTGAGATTAGCAGTTCCACAGCCAGAGGCCTAGAAATTATTGGTGGTTTTTTCAGCAATTACAGACAGGCTTGTTACATAGTCTTTAAAGAAACAAACTACAAAACTACCCCCAGGACGTATATAAGTCCATAAGGGATTCATAAAGTTGCTAAACTTCTGGTTCTTTTAAGGTAGACCCCACCAACATTTCTGAAATACACAGATTGGAACTGATAGTCCAAAATAGTTTGGTGGGAAGAAAAAAATGCCATTTCTAAATAGCAGGTGACATTCAAGAAGCAGCTGCATAGACATCTATCTGGAATAGGGAGTAGGAAATCCACACACAAGACAGAGGGATGAATAAACTAGTCTCATAAGGTCCTTTTTAATTCTTAGGTTCTAAAGGCATATTTTTCCATGAGGAAACTTGTTTGTCTTGTTTACTACGTATCCCTAGAAACTGGTATATTATTGATATTCAATGACTATTAGTGGATTGAATAATTACTCACATTTGCCTATCTCAGGAAGATAAATGGAAATAACCCAAAACAGTACAACTTAATGGCAGCACTGGGTACTCCCTAGAGAATTCTTTCACAGAGCCTTAGTAAGTTCCAGTCTTCTACATGGGTCACCCGGCTGGAATGCATCTGTTTGGCACTTTAGTTTTATGAGCTACAAATGGGGGACTATATTGTACATGAAACGTAAGAGCTGCTCGAAACGGCAGCCACATAAAAACCAAACTTTTATTCAATCTATACATCACAATTGAAGAACTTTTTCTTTAGAAACACTGGTTATATGTAGGCTGGAACCCAGATCAGCATGGAGTCAAAAAGCATCTGTGAAGGGTTTGATTGTGCATGGCCCTGTGTGAGTCTTTGTCCCAAGAGAGACAGAATGGCTCTGTCTCTTTTGCTGGCCAGAACAACAGGATCCAGTTGTGCAACAGAACTACAGCAAATACTTGATGACTAAGATTGCAAATCTCCAAAAGTACAACAAACAACATGGGAAAGTCTCATCAGATTTTCCTCGCATTTGCTGGCACTAAGCCCTGTTTTGTCAGGGAATACTTACAACAGGGCCACTTTCAGAGGGATGTAACGCATTTCCATAGGGGTTCGGATGAGTTCGGCCACATCTGGGGCATACTGGTCCAGTTCTAGGAGGAGTTTCTGCTTTTTGAACTAGAAAAGATAAAACACATGAAACAATTCACTTCCCATTGTTTTCTGACTGAAGACAAAAGTCCTTTCCATGGCCCACATGGCCCTGCCTGGTCTGGCCCTACCTCTCTAGGCTCATCTCACACTCACCCCTCCCAACCCCCTTTCTGGGTTCCAGCACCATGAACATGCTATATTCCTCCTATTCCCAGACTTTTGCATTTGACCTGGAACAATTTCTTCTTCTCTTTCCCTAGTGAACTCCCACACCATACTTAGATGTCAGTTAAATCATCAATTCCTTAGGAAGGCACTCTCTCCGTCACCACCCCACACCCAGGTAAAATCTCCCTATTATATACATTCTTCCATAGCATTGTTCACAGTTAATAACCTTTTCACTTATTTATATGATTGACTAATGTCTGTCTCCCTCAATAGACCAAGAGTTCAATGAGGGCAGGGACCATGTTTATTTGCTTACCATGTATGCCTAACACCTGGCACAGTGGATAAACAATAAATATCTGTTGAACGGCTAAATGAATGACTTGCTGGAATAGCAAAGTTCTTAGCCATTTGAAGAGCTATCATCAGTGGCCTAAAGCCTCCAAAGTTCCATCCATGAAGAAGTATTTTCAAGCAAGGTAGAATGATCCCAAATGTCACAGTATCTTGGGTGATTTTTTTTTTTTTTTTTTTTTTTTGGGACGGAGTTTCGCTCTTGTTACCCAGGCTGGAGTGCAATGGCGCGATCTCGGCTCACCGCAACCTCCGCCTCCTGGGTTCAGGTAATTCTCCTGCCTCAGCCTCCTGAGTAGCTGGGATTACAGGAACGCGCCACCATGCCCAGCTAATGTTTTGTATTTTTAGTAGAGACGGGGTTTCACCATGTTGACCAAGATGGTCTCGATCTCTTGACCTCGTGATCCACCCGCCTCGGCCTCCCAAAGTGCTGGGATTACAGGCTTGAGCCACCGCGCCCGGCCTTGGGTGATGTTTTACTTCCACAGAGGAAGTGTAGAACAGCCATGATGATGCAGAGGAGGAAAGCTGGGTGTGGCTGGGCAGCTGGATAGTTAAGAGGGAGTGGGATGGGGTGGAAAGCTCTTGCCTTCTGCTGGTGTGTTCCCACAAGTGCATGCATGTGTTCCAGAATGAAAAAAAGGTAGGCAACCTTATAAGCAAACATGGGTCAGACTATAGATGAGAAAGCCTCTGAACCCAAAATATCGGTAGTCCTGTTGATTTAATGATCAAAGAATCTCATTTAGACAATAATAAAATCAATGCCGCCAACTATTAAAAAACAGAGTATTTCAGAGGAACCAAGGTAGCTAGTGCTTAACTATCCGTGAATGACTAAAAATTTTATGATGAAGAAAGCAGATCACACTAGAATATATACTGCATTGTGCCATTTACATAAAGTTAAAAGCATGTAAAATAATATTATGCATTATTTAGTAACATAGTAAAAGTCAAGGCCATGTGTATGATGATAACCACTAAATTCAGAACAGTGGTATTGGTAGGAGGGGAAATAGGAAGATGAAAGTATCAGAGAGCGAGCTGTAGGAGTAAAGTTTTTTCAACCTGAAAATAGGTTCAGAAGTATGTTCTATGCTTTATTTTTGCATGTCATAGGTCTTCCAAATTAAATAAAATTTTTTCAACCAAAAAAGATTTTTAGAAGACCATCTTTCAGTTCAAAAGAAAATCAAGAAGTCATCACAGGAATACAGGTAACCCTAGATTTCTTGCATAGGTTTAGGTAGAGGCTTAATCTGAAAACCTGAAACAAACTTCAAAAGCCTCCTTTTGATCATCTCTGTTCTCACAGTTGGCAGAGTCCAAGTTAAGAGGTGGGAATTATCATCAGTAAGATTTGTGGTGCCATTCACAGCTGGGGTTGTTTAATTAAAAGGACAAAATAAAAACCAAGGTGCTTTTATCACAGAGAAGGGGGCTGGCTCAGCAGTCAAGCGCTTAGTGAGGGCAGCTGCAACAGTGGTAGCAGGAAGGAGGCCCCACCAGCTAAGAGGTCTAGAGTTCTGCAGCAAAAAGAAAGCCGCCTGGAGTGGGTGAGATCCACAAAGACGGCTGTGAGAAAGGAATGGGGTTCATCCAGGGGCAGCCAGAGAGACAGGTGGGAATGCAGACCCATGCCCCAGGCCGGAAGCCAGCCAGCACAGCTGCACTAAGAGATAGAGGCAACTACCAGGGACGTGTAGATCCTGGGCAAAGGTGACACTGTGCCAGCAATGGAAGATAAGTACTTCCTTACAACCACAATCTTCTCAAATACTTTAAAACAAAAAGTCTTCTGAAAGGAGTCTCCAAGAAAGAAGGCACACAGATCAGCAATCCCCACATTCTTGGCTACCTTTCTTGCCTCCCTCAATTTCACCAGCACAGGCACTATTATGGCTCTCCTCATAGGCCCGATACCAGCTCCCCTCAGTGTATACAAAATCCCTTTAAAAAACTGCTATTGCATCCAGCTAGAAACAGGAAAGTGGCTAAAATCGATGGAAATTTTTTATACAGACATGTATGCACCACCCCCTCCTCCACACACACACCCTCAAGAAAATGTAAGTATAAAATGAAGTTAGAGTATACATTAAAATCTGAAGATCAATACTTCTAGATACATTCAGTAGTCTTGACAATTATAAGATTTAAAACAATGACAGGAGAGATTAAAAGTGATGTGAAGGGTAGTGACCTGGATATCTTACCTTTGTGATCACTAATCAGCTTGTAGACAGATGGTATGCTTTTCCATACCATTTTTTAATTTAAAAAAATTACGGAGTGGAGTCTTCCTTTCCTTCTACCCACTACCCTACATAGCCCTTTCCATGTCCCTTGAAAGATTAGGTTTCGCAAAGACATAATTCCCCTACTTCAAATAAAGGGCTTTTTCTAATCATTGAAGCTGCATCTACATTCATTTACATCCCCCAAAACTATGGTGGGGTGAGGCGGAGGAAACAGTCCTCCCCTGCCCCTAACTCCTCTCCAACTATTAGCCTCAGCACATTCCAAACTCAGGAGCCTATCCTCCAAATTTACTACCCTCTAATCACATTAAGGGGACACAGGTTTTTATCACCCATTATCAAACCACCTGCAGCTCTCTTTTATTTATTTATTACGCCCCCTGGAACCAGCCCTTCGGCCCACAGGCCGGAGATTGGTGGGGCACCTGCAGCTCTCTTAACACAAATTCTGAGTTCCAAGCAAGAAGCACCTCCTCAGCGAAGGACAGACTAGACTAACATTGTTTTTGTCAAGTGAGATAGATGTAAAATGTCATGATAACCAGCTGGGCACTATCAGCATTCAGTCCACAGGCTAACAGCTGGAGAGGGGATGGGGATGCAGTTCCCCTCTCTGCCCTATAGTTCGCCCGGATGCATCTGTGTATAGACGTAGCAGTTTCATTACCAAAGATAAAAAGACTCAAATCCCAGCAAGACTTAAATACTTCTCAGGCTATGTGATGTGAACCCTTCTGACAAAGGGGAGAAGACTTCGAGGAAGACATGCTGCTATCCTACCTAAATCAACAGTAGATTGTTAGTATAGGTATCATCAAAACCTGCCATTTAGAATGAGTTCATTTTTGACGTAGCATACATAAAACTCCTATTCTGATGAAGAAACCTAATGCTCTAATAGACTGAAGTCTAAAAGTGAAGAAGAAACAAAAACATTTCAAATTTTACTTCAGTCTTGGTGATAACAATGTCTTGGTGCAACAAAAAACAGGGTATTGACAAGAGCATTTGGCTTTCTCTCTCCCTCTTTAAATCATGCAAAGAAAAAAACCCAAAAATCTCTATATATTTCCAAATAAGCTCAGAAATAACAAATGAATTAAAATTATCAGTGATCTAAATTAAAGGCATCTCTACTATTGATAGTGAAGCCTGACTTTGTTAGGCAATTAACTGAAATCTAGTTTCACAGCTTCCTCATAAACTACCCCTACCATTAAAAATTGTTTTGTTTTGGGACAGTGTTTCACTCTGTCACTCAAGCTGAGTGCAGTGGCACGATCACAGCTCACTGCAGCCTTGGCCTCCCATGCTCAAGTGATCCTCCCGTCTCAGTCTCCAGAGCAGCTGGGACTACAGGCACATACCACTCCTGGCTAATTTTAAAAAAATTTTTTGTAGAGACAGAGTCCCACTATGTTGCCCAGGCTGGTCTCAAGCAAAAAATTGTTTTAAGTGAGGAGTGTGGGAGGTTTTTTGATGAGAATTGAGCAGGAAAAAAAAAAAAAAAAAAAAAAAAGAAATACATATGGCATTAGCATCTAATCAACTTTCATTAAAATACATTTCAGTTTTACATTTTGGTTAAAAAGATCTGGGTGACTGTGTTCTTAGATGAAAGCTACCAATCCTCCCTCTGATATTCATATCTATATCACACACACACACACACATACATATATATATGCACACACACAAGTTTATTTTTTCCCCAGTCTTTTTTTGTTTTTGAGACACGGTTTCACTCTGTTGTCCAGGCTGGAGTACAGGGGCACAATCCTGGCTCACTGGAATCTCCGCCTCCCAGGTTCAAATGATTCTCATGCATTAGCCTCCCAAGCAGTTGGGATTACAGGTGTGTGCCACCACACTTGGCTAATTTTTTTTTTTTTTATTGGTAGAGACTGTCTGCCTACCCAACCTATCTTGGAGAAAAAAATAGTCACTGCTAATTTATCTCTGAATTCCTCAGCTTATGAATCTCATGTGCAATTATTTTATCTATGGCTCTCAAGAGAATCCTGTTAAAGCATTTCATGTCAGCCCCTAAAATTTTCAAGATATGCTCCATTAGTTTAAGATATATACTCCCTGGTCTTGGTGATATTAAGTCTCTAAAATATAGTTCTTAATTTTAGGGGAAGAGTCAAAGACCACACACCAATAACAGCTATGAACTCTTGGAAAAAATGACATATTCACATACACATATAATTCTTCATACCATTTCTACAGTTTTAAAGGCTCATTAAGCCTACAAATGAACCCCAAGAACCCTTAGTCTAGATATCTTTTTAAATCTCTGCGGTCTAAAATTCTAGAATTCACCAGCTTCATCTGTCACTGATGACCAGTGACACGGAAAAGCAGACTGCTATTTCTGGTTCTATTACACTTGTACTTGGTAACAAAAGTTAAAATAAACCATAATCAGACAATGCCAATGAGATGCAGCCTTATTTCACCCCACCTAAATCCTCTCAGTGGCTCCCAGCCAATCAAGGAGGATTGGAGAGAGAGAGAGAGAGAGAGAGAGAGAGAGAGAGAGAGAGACACACACACACACACACACACACACACACACACACACGGGTAGTACACATGGTTAATCTGTTAACTTTCCCAGACCCCAGGAAAAGAGGAATGGTCTCACTATGCAAGTCCCCTTGGCTATTACACATGGATTAAGACTGAAGTTTGCCAGACTCAGTGGCTCACACCTGTAATCCTAGCACTTTGGGAGGCCGAGGTGGGTGGATCACCTGAGGTCAGGAGTTCACGACCAGCCTGGCCATCACGGTGAAACCCCATCTTTAAAAAAATTTAAAAAAAAAAAGAATGAAGTTTACAACAGGCATTTAATACATGCCAAATTTTCCAATAAAGATTATTTTCTGCAGGGAGATAGAAATGACATTAAGAATCCAATTTTACCTCAGATAGTCATAACAGTGAGTTAAAGAGGTGTATTTATCTTCCTTTATTAAAAAAAAAAAGACTGGTAAAAGGACTGGAAGATTTTTAAGGGTCCTTCTTAACAACAGTTAATATAACTGTTGTTCAGCGCTACTCCAGAAAGTCTGAACCTGCACAGGTGTGTGGATATTAATAGCTATTAATAAGCTACATAGATGAAACTGCCCCTTCTTTATCTGTTAGTAAAGCTGCCTTGTGGGTTTGGGGTTGATCATTCCAGGGCTGACTGAACAAGCCAGAAACTCCACCATCACTTCCTAGCACTTTAAAGCAGCTGGATCCTTAAGTATAAGATCTTTGATTTTGTGTAATAACAAAGACCAGAAGGTTACCAAAGTCCACCAGCCTCATCCCACCAAACTACTTACCAAAACTTTATTGAAGTCCTGGATTGCAAAATACAGGGCAATAGCAGTGAGTGCATCAGTTATCTGTCAAAAGAAAGAGAAATAATAGGAAACAGAACATAATTAGTGAGTGAAAGAACACTAGAATGCTACCAGGGCCTGGAGTTTTGAGATAGTCATGGACTACACAGCACTGAACTCTTACAATCAGGCAGAACTTCAACCCTCACTTAGATTACCCAAAGATAAGGCCCATTCAGGGAGGGCTAACTGGAAATCCCTGAGGATCAGGACCCATCTAGGTTCACTTCAGTTTATGGGCCACATCTGCTCTAGAATTGCAAGTTACTTATGCTTTCTGTAAAATGGCAATAATACCCACTGCTTTGCAGGCCTGATGTATGTCAAGCACCTAGCACACAATAGGTCCTCAATAAGTAACAGTCATTATAATTACTAAGAAAGACCTCAGTGGGCTTCCTGAGTACTTCTTGACTCAAATTTTCAATCCCAGACAAGTGTTTTAAATTGCTATGTTCTCAAAACATAGCCTTGTCATCTCAATTCTGAAGCTTCTCGCCCCTGAAAGGCTCAAGCTGTGTCTTCTTCCATAATGACTCACAGAATCTCTTGGCAGAATGCTTAGGAAATTCAGAATTCCCTGACACTGGTATCACAATTAAAGCCAATCATAGAATCTCAGAGCTAGAAAATTCAAGACTATATACAGTCCAGAAACCAAATTCTAAAAAGAGTAAGTATTTGGAACTGGTTACACATCAGACTATTCCTCACACTTCCATAATACTGCCACAGTTGCACGAATTCAAAGTAATGATGTAAGTTTTTGCTTTTATTTTATTCTCTGAGAAACTCCTGAGTTCCTAAGACAGATTTTTTTTTTCTTAAAAACAAGACAAAAAGTTGGACACTGTGGCATGTGCCCATAGTCCCAAGTGCTGAGGAGGCTGAAATGGGAGGACCACTTAAGTCCAGGAGTTCAAGACCAGCCTGGGCAACACAGTGAGACCCCCATCTCAAAAAAAAAAAAAAAAAAAAAAAAAAAAAAAAAGAGAGAGAGAGAGAGAATAAACTGTAAAATTTAAAAATATACACGTATCAATTTTATATGGAAGATTACTTACCATAAACACCAATTCAGCATAGTCAATTAGGAAATGAAAGAGGTATATTATTAATGGAGTCTGCAGAAGAAAAACAGACATGTGAAAAAAATTAAGTTAAACCTTAATTAGTTTCCAGAGTAGGGAGTGGGGAGAAAACTATGGTATTAGCAAACTATTATGCCAGTATTCTCCTTCCTGGAATACTGTTCTATGCCAGCTGGTTAATGTGCATATTGGGGAGAATAATTCAGTATCACTGGGCCATTTTGTGCTGCTGGAACTATATGTTGAATTGAGTAAAGGAAATAAAGTCTGATGTGCTAAATATCCATGAAAGAACAAGTCAACATACTAAAGGTAAGAGGTAAATTGTAGCTCTATAACATATAACAGTCGAGGGGAATTCTACAGAGAACCAAGATTGCTGATTTAATTTCACTCACTGAACTTCTTCTGTTGTCTAATAAGTTTGTATAATATTTTTTTCTTTATTTCTTAAATTCTTGAGAATAGTTCAGAACAGATTCATGTTATTTCTTCCTCAAAGATTTGGGAAAATTCACTCACTGTGAAGCCATCTCTGCCTGGGCTTTCCTTGAGAGAAGATTTTAAATTACAAATTTGATTTCTTTCACAGATAAAACATTATTCAGATTTGTTGTTTTTTCTTTGTCAGTTCAGGTAAGTTGTGTTTTTCTAGGCACTGGTCCATTTCATCTAAATTTTCAAGCTCACTGGCAAAATTGTTCATAGTATTTTGTTTTTTACTGTTTAAGGCAATAAATTTTCCTACGAGTATGGCGTTAGTTGCATCGCACAAGTTTTGATATGTTGGTTTTTTCTGAGATGGAGTCTCGTTGTCACCCAGGCTGGAGTGCAGTGATACAATCTCAGCTCGCTGCAACCTCCACCTCCAGGGTTCAAGCGATTCTCCTGCCTCAGCCTCCCGAGTAGCTGGGACCACAGGCACCCACCACCATGCCCAGCTAATTTTTGTATTTTTAATAGAGATGGGGTTTAACCATGTTGGCCAGGCTGGTCTCGAACTCCTAACCTCAAGTGATCCGCCCGCCTCAGACTCCCACAGGGCTGAAATTACAGGTATGAGCCACTGTGCCCATCCATTCATTTCTTTCACTATCATTCAGTTGAAAATATATTATTTTTCTTTTTTTTAAATTTATTTTGGACAGAAAGAAGGAAGTATGAAAATATATTCTAATTTCTACTAACATTTCTTCTTTGAGACTACTTTAAAATGTACTATGTTCAATTTCCACATACTTGGGAGTTTTTTTTTTTTTTTTGAGACAGAGTCTCATACTGTCACTCAGGCTGTTGTGCAGTGGCGAAATCTCGGCTAGCTGCAACCTCCGCCCCCTGGGTTCAAGCGATTCTCCTTCCTCAGCTTCCCAATTAGCTAGGATTACAGGCACCCACCAACATGCCCAGCTAATTTTTTTCTATTTTTAGTAGAGACGGGTTTCACTCTGTTGGCCAGGCTGGTCTCGAACTCCCGACCTCGTGATCTGACTGCCTTGCCTCCCATTTTTTATACATATATATATGGTTTTTGGTTTTTATTTCCCCAGGGAGGCCTGCGGGGTGGGGTCCCGGCGGCCGCCCTCTTTTTATATTTTTATAATTTCTTTCTGGCTTAACTCTACTGTGGTCATAGAAAATACACTATATGATTCCAATCATTTAAAGTGTGTTGTGACTTGCTTAATGGCCCTTTATATGTCAACTTTGGTAAGTGCTGCATGTACATTTGAATATGCATACCAACATTTATGGTTGCATCATTCTACATACGGCATTTAGGTTCAATTTGCTAAGGATTTGTTCAAATCTTCTATATCCTTATTGATTTTTTTTTTTTGGTCTGTTTGTTCTGTTGATGACTAAAAGAGGTATGTTAAAAATCTCCCAGCCAGGCACAGTGGCTCATGCCTGTAATCTCAGCACTTTGCCTGGCTGAGGTGGGAGGATCACTTAGGCATTTGAGAACACAGCCTGGATAACATAGTGGAACCCTGCCTTTACAAAATATTTAAAAAATAAGCCATGCAAGGTGGCATGCACCTGTAATCCCAGCTACTTGGGAGGCTGAGTTGGGAGAAATGCTTGAGCCCAGGGAGGTGGAGGCGGTAGTGAGCCCTGTTCGTGCCACTGCATTCCGACCTGGGCAACGAAGTGAAACCCTGTCTCAAAAAATAAAATAAAATAAAATAAATTCCCACCGTGACTGTCATTTTTGCTCTATATATTTTGGAGCTATGTAATTAGATGCAGTTCTACGTATCTTCTAGGTGCAGTCATCTTTTTATCATCATAAAATAATCCTCTTCATCTCTAGTAAGGTTTCTTATCTTAAAATCTTCTTGATAGTATAGTTACATCTGCCTCTTTGGGCTCTTTGCATAATGTAGTTTTTTCTGTCATTTTATTTTCCACCTTTCTATGTCCTTATATGCAAAACTTTTTTTTTTTTTTTGGGGGGGGGGGTTTTTTTGAGAAAAAATCAACCCCCCTAAAAAAAAAAAAAAAAAAAAAAACTGTGGTACGATCATGGCTCACTGCAGCCTTGACCTCCCCAGGCTCAGGTGATTCCCCCCTACCTTAGCCTCCTGAGTAGGTGAGACTACAGATGTGCACCACCACACACAGATAAGTTTTGTATTTTTTGTAGAGACACGGTTTCCCCATGTTGCCCAGGCTATATAAATAAAAATCTTAGTAAATTTTGAAAAAATTTCAGCCATAATCTCCTCAAATACTGATTCTGCCCCACTCTGTCTCTTCTCTCATTCTAGAACTCCACTGATACATATGTTAGGTTGTTTACAGTGTTTTACTGTGTTTCAGATCTTGGGGTTTTTTTTCTGTGTTTTCTATCCTTTTCTCTCCAAGCTTCAATCTAGGTATTATCAACAGACCTTATCTTCCATATTACTAATCTTCTCTTTAGCTTTGTGTAATCTGCAGCTAAATTAATCTATTACCTTTTTTTTTTTTGAGACGGACTCTTGCTTTGTCACCCATGTTGAAGTACAGTGGTGTGATCTGGGCTCACTGCAACCTCCGCCTTCCAAGTTCAAGCACCCAGGTTCAAGTGATTCTCCCACCTCAGCCTCCCAAGTAGCTGGGATTACAGGCGTGTGCCACCACGCCCACCTAATTTTGTGTTTTTAGTAGAAACAGAGTTTAACCATGTTGGCCAGCCTGGTCTTGAACTCTTGACCTTAAATGATCTATTCATCTTGGCCTCCCAAAGTGCTGGGATTGTAGGCATGAGCCACTGTGCCTGGACCATCTATTATATTCTTAATTTATTATGGTTTCCATTTCCAGAATTTCTATTTGATTCATTTTTTACATACCCTGGTGAAATTATTCTGTTATTTATTTTTCGAACATATTAATCATTGATTATAGCTATTTCATTTTATTTTGCGGGGGATAGGGTCTCACACTGTCACCCAGGCTGGAATGCAGTGGCACAATCTCAGCTCACTGCAACCTTCACTTCCTGGGCTCAAGCGACCCTCCTACCTCAGCCTCTCAAGCAGCTGGAACTACAGGCACATACCACCACACCCATCTACTTTTTGTACTTTTAGTAGAGACGGGATTTCGCCATATTGGCCAGGCTGGTCTCAAACTCCTGGCATCAAGTGATCTACTCACCTCAGCCTTCCAAATTGCTGGGATTACAAGCATGGGACACTGCATCTGGCTGATCACTGCTATTTTAAAGTTTAAGTAGTTTGATAACTTCAATATCTAAATCACCTGTCAATCTGTTTCGAGATTTATTGCCTTTTTTTTCTGTCTCTTATTATGCTTAGTGATTTTTTTTCCTTTTTTTTTTTTTTAAAGAGATGGGGTCTCACTATGTTGCCCAGGCTGGAGTACAGTGGCTATTCACAGGCACCATCCCACTACATACTGATCAGCACGGGAGTTTTGACCTGCTCCGTTTCCAACCTGGGCCGGTTCACCCCTCCTTAGGCAACCTGCTGGTCCTTTGCTCGCTCCCTGGAGGTTACCATATTGATGCCAAACTTAGTGCAGACACCCAATTGGCATAGCCCACTACAGCCCAGAACTCCTGGGCTCAAATGATCCTCCCACCTCAGCCTCCCGAGTAGCTGGGACTACACGCATGTGCCACTGTGCCCAGCTTTTTTTTTTTTTTTTTTAAGACAGAATCTTGTTCTGTCATCGAGGCTGGAGTGCAATGGCATGATCTCAGCTCACTGCAACCTCCATCTCCCAGGTTCAAGTGATTCTCCTGCTTCTGCCTCCCGAGTAGCTGGAACTACAAGCATATGCCACCATGCCTGGCTAATTTTTGTATTTTTAATAGAGACATGGCTTCACCATGTTGGCCATGCTGGTCCTCAACTCCTGACCTCAGGTGATCTGCCAGCCTCGGCCTCCCAAAGTGTTGGGATTACAGGTGTGAGCCACCACGCCTGGCCAATGCTTGGTAATTTTTTACTGAATGATGGACATTATGTATGAAAAATTATAGCCGCTCGGATGAGGGTATTTTCTTCTGGAAAAGATTTCTTTAAGCTGTAAGTACAATAGAGTTGTTTCGCTTTAGGGATTGAGCTAATTTGAAGCTGGATTTAGTCTTTGTAAAACTAGTCTATATTGATCTACCCTTAGTCCTAGTGTGTAGTTCTTCAGAAGTTCCAGCCTAAAGGAAAGTCCTTTTCCAGAGCCTTGCCATTTTGGTTGGTCCTGCACTCAAAATTTTATTTCCCCAGCACCCTGAGACTGCCAGTAAATCTGCTTAGCTTCGTGGTCTCTAGCCAGCCAATTTCTGTTCTGCTTCTCTGCCTCTCTGCTTGTGTCACTTACAAATTGGTAAATGCTTCAAGGACAAAGCAGCTCAGACTGTTGGTATTACTCTTGGTAGTTTCCCCTCTGGGGTCTTCGGCCCTGGAGTCCTGGCTATCTTGGTACTTTCCAATGCCTTCCAGCAGATGTAGGTTTTTTTTCTTTTTTTCAAATTCATCCTGCTTTTCTAGCTGTTCTTGGCAGAAGGGTTGGTGTTCTACTACAAGCCCGTTCACCAATCCACCAGAACCAGAAGGGAAGTGCATGACTTGGTTTTAGCGAGCCCATGCTGATGACTCAGGAGCACCTCTTCCCAACACTAAACCATAAGCATGAGTGTGTCCTGTAACACTGTAGATGTTATTGACAGGCTTTTTAATGAGAGCAAGTTAGCTGGTAGAAAGAACAAAGACTTCGGAGTCACATTCGAATTTAAATCCAGGTTCCAGACAGGTTTGGTGGCCCACACCTGTAATCAAAACACTTTAGAAGGCAAAGGTGGGAGGATCACTTGAGGCCAGGAGGTTGAGACCATCCTGGGCAACAAAGTGAGACCCCCATCTCTACAAAAAATAAAAAAATTCGCTGGGCGTGGTAGCATGCATCTGTAGTCCCAGTGATTTGGTTTATTTTTATTTTTGCTTTTTGAGTCACAGTTTTACTCTGTTGCCCAGGCTGGAGTATAGAGGTATAATCATGGCTCACTGCAGCTCAGACCTCCCAGGCTCAAGTGATCCTCCCAACTCAGCCTCCTGAGTAACTGGAACTACAGGTACATGCCACCACAACCAGCTAATTTTTTTTTCTTTGATAGAGAAAGAGTCTCATTATGTTGCCTAGGCTGGTCTTGAACTCCTAGGCTCAAGCAATCCTCCCACCTTGGCCTCCCAAAGTGCTAGGATTACAGGCAAGAGCCACTGTGCCTGGCCTCAATTTGACAAATTTTGACCTATGTGTACACCCATGAAACCATTGCAATCAAGAAAGTAAACATATCCATCATTCCCAAGTTTATCAATTTTAATGCTCATCCCAAGGAACCATCTTTGTTTCAGTGATTTTCACTATTAGTTTTGTTTTCTACCCTTTGTTTCTGCTCAGATCTTTATTATTTCTTTCAATCTGCTTACTTTGAGTATAATTTTATCTTTTCCTAGTTTAAGGTAGAAGCTATGGTCATTGATTTGAGGTGTTCTTTTCTTTTTTTTTTTTTTTTTTTTGAGACGGAGTTTCGCTCTTGTTACCCAGGCTGGAGTGCAATGGCGCGATCTCGGCTCACCGCAACCTCCGCCTCCTGGGTTCAGGCAATTCTCCTGCCTCAGCCTCCTGAGTAGCTGGGATTACAGGCACGCACCACCATGCCCAGCTAATTTTTTGTATTTTTAGTAGAGACGGGGTTTCACCATGTTGACCAGGATGGTCTCGATCTCTTGACCTTGTGATCCACCCGCCTCGGCCTCCCACAGTGCTGGGATTACAGGCTTGAGCCACCGCGCCCGGCCTTTGAGGTGCTCTTTTCTAATACAAGCACGTAGTGTGATAAATCTCTCCCTAAGTACTACTTAGTGACATCCCACATATTTTGATGGGTTGTGTTTTCATTTTCATTCATTTCAAAATACTTTCTAATTTCCTTTCTGATTTCTTCTTTGACCCATGGGTTAATTAAGACTATGTTACTGAATTTCTAAATATCTGGGGATTCTCTAGATACCTTTCTGGTATTTTTTATTTAATTTCATTGTGGTCAGAGAATATATTTCATATAACTTGAATCCTTTTAAATTTATTGGGCTTTGTTTTATAGGCCAGAATATGGTCTATCTTGCAAATGTTCCATGTACATTTGAAAAGAATTATGAGTTTTGCTGTTGTTGGATGGAGTGTTCTATAAATGACAACTCTGCTGTTTTTGAGACAGAGTCTAGCTTTGTTGCCCAGCTCACTGCAACCTCTGCCTCCCAGGTTCAAGAGATTCTCCTGTCTCCGCCTCCTGAGTAGCTGGGATTACAGGTGCATATCACCATACCAGCTGATTTTCGTATTTTTAGTAGAGATGAGCTTTCACCATGTTAGTCAGGCTGGTCTCAAAACTCCTGACCTCAAGTGATCCCCCCACCCTGGCCTCGCAAAGTGCTGGGATTACAGGCATGAGCCACCATGTCTGGCCTAAGTTGCTTGTTATTCAAGTCTTTTATATCTTTGCTGATTTTCTGCTGCTGTTCTACCAATCATTGAGAAAGGGATATTGAAATCTCTATAATTGTGGATCTATTTCTCCTTGTAGTTCTATCAGTCTTTACTTCATATATTTGAAGCTCTGTGATTTGGTACATAAATATTTAGGATTGTTATCTCTTTTATAATTACGAAATGAATTTTATCCCTGGTGATACTCTTGGCTCTGAAGTTTCTTTTTTTTACAAACTTATTGTTTGTTTCTATCAGAAGTATAAGCACCATGAAGCCAGGGACTGTGTCTTGTTTTGTATCCCTAACACCTAGAAGAGTAGATGACACTTAGTGCATATTTAACAAATCTTTACTAAAGGAAGGAGAGAAGGGAGGGAAGGATTGTAATGCATCTGCTGAGAGAGGTAGGCACTAGGAGTAAGTGATAAGAAGAGGCCAGCACCTCCGTCATGAAGACATCATAATGAGTCAAATGAACACAGAGGCAATTTCAAGAGTGTGACATGAGCCATGAAAAGGATAAGCGAAAGATTCTTTGGAAGACTAAGGTGATAAGAGACAGCTTTCTGGAGGAGACAAAAACCTGAGCTAATTAATATCTGAATATTAGTACCAATCACAGAAACAGAAAAGAATGGTTCTCCGAAAGGAGACAATAGCATGAGCAATGACATCTCTAGGTGATAGAGAACATGGAGCTGTGGGATAATGAAATGTGTCAGAAATCTCTCAGCGGGTGATTATTCTGCCTAGGAAACCTACCTGCCCAAGGCCTACAGAACACTGAGCCCTTGTGGCAAGTAGGTTACTCTTTGGCATGCCCACATACATCTGTTCCAATAACTGAACTGTGTACTTACTAAGAGTCTCTTGGCCGAGCCTGGTGGCTCTTGCCTATAATCCTAGCACTTTGGGAGGCTGAGGCAGATGGATCACCTGAGGTCAGGAGTTCAAGACCAGCCTGGCTAACATGGCGAAACCCTGTCTCTACTAAAAATAGAAAAATTAGCCAGGCGTGGTGGCACCTGCCTATAATCCCAGCTACCCAGGAGGCTGAGGCAGGAGAATTGCTTGAATCTGGGTGAGGGGGTTGGTGGAGGTTGCAGCAAACCAAGATGGTGCCACTTCACTCCACCTGGGCAAAACAACCAAACTCTGTCTCAAAAAAAAAAAAAAAAAAAAAAAATTAAAAAAGGGGAGTGTCTTAAGTTGTTCCTAACCTGTTTCTGCCAGTAGTTCTTGTTATCCCAGTTTGGTTAGATATTAACACAGAGATAATAAAATTGAAATGCAAAAGACAGTTGTTATTTTTATGAGGATCAAGTTGAATGCTTTTAAAAGATTAGCTAGAAGAGCCAAAAAACAAAGACAAAACAAAACAAAAAAAATGGTTCTCAAAGTACATATGAGAAAGATAACCACAAAAATTCGGGCTGAGCACAGTGGCTCATGCCTGTGATCCTACCATTTTTGGAGGCCAAGGTAGAAGGATTACTTGAGCCCTGGAGTTCAAGACCAGCCAGGGCAATGTAACAAGACCCCCATCTCTACAAAGAAATTTTTAAAAGTTAGCCAGCGGCGGTGGATTACGCCTGTAGTCCCAGTTACACGGGAGGCTGAGGTAGGAGGATTGCTTGAGCCCAGGAGGTCAAGGGTGTAGAGAGCCGTGATCATGCTACTATACTCCAGCCTGGGTGACAGAGCAAGACCCTGTCTTAAAAAAATAAAATAAAAAAGGCTTGATGCGGTGGCTCACGCCTGTAATCCCAGCACTTCAGGAGGCCAAGGTGGGCAGATCAACTGAGGTCAGGAGTTTGAGACCAGCCTGCCAACAGGGTGAAACCCCGTCTCTACTAAAAATACAAAAATTAGCCGTGCATGGTGGCAGGCGCCTGTAATCCCAGCTACTGGGGAGGCTGAGGCAGGAGAATCGCTTCAATCTGGGAGGCAGAGGTTGTAGTGAGCCGAAGTCGTGCCACTGCACTCCAGCCTGGGCACCAGAGCAAGACTCCGTCTCAAAAAAAAAAAAAAAAAAAAAAATCAGAAGGTACATTGTCAAATTAGAAAACTTCCCTCTTTAAAACGATATGGCCAATAAGAATGGAAAGGGTAGTGGAAAGAAATGTGGTGGATGTAGTGAGGAGGGTCTTCAGGGCTTTGTATGCCCCTCTAAGGTATCTGGCTTTTATCCTGAGATCAATGGTGAGCACTCAAAGGTGCAGAGCAAGACATTGAAAAAAACAGATTCACATTTTAGAAAGATGGCTCTGACTGCAGAATAAAGAGTAAATGAGCAAGACTGAATGCAGAAAGACTTGTCAGGAAGCTGTTGCTGTAAACAAGAGATCATGCAGACCTAATTAAGAGTGTTTTTACTATTCTTGAGAGCTGATTTTAAATAAAAATTAGCTGGACATGATGGTGCACAGTGGTGGTCCCCGCTACTCAGGAGACTCAAGTGGGAGGATCACTTGAGCCCAGGAGGTCGAGGCTGCGGTGAACTGTGATTGTGTCACTGCACTCTAGCCTGGGTGACAGAGTAAGACCCTGTCAAAAGAAAAAAAAAAAAAACTAATTTCATGGGTTAAGTAGGCTTTTGTGGACTTTCTAAGAAGACAACATTACTGCCATTGTTTTCATGGGAAAGCATATTCCAAACCACAAATTACATGCTAATGAGCATACAACCTATTTGTGGACTGAGGATAGTTTGCAACTTATTTGCCATTACAAATGGTAACTTCTACAGAAGCCTTATTTGCTTCCCCAGTTACAATCTTAATCTGGATCATTTCCACTGCAATTGCAAAACTTCTTTCTTATGCAGAAGACATCTAAAAACGGGCTGTTTCTAAATATGACTGTCAACAATACCTCTTTTTAAATGTTTATATGAAACAGAGGTTAAGCTTTGGTATCTGTGATTGTAAACTACTCTTGGTATCCAAAAAAGATAAGAACACTTACTTCGTGAAATACTGCTCCAGCATATGGAGATACTCCCAAATCCAACAGTGAAAGACCTTCAACCACTGAAAAACAAGATGTACAAGGTCACTCAGACTAAGCAGGCAGCTATAGTGTTAGATACCCCAAGAACCAAAAAGGTCCTCAGAGTTTATCTAACCCCCTTTACCTCATCCCCAGCAAGTGGCTTTAAGTCTCGAACATTTCTGATGATGGGAAACTCTCTTCCATAGACAGCATCCTTCCTCATCGTGGGCAGCACTCAACATAAGGCATTTTATGTTAAACTATATACTTCCTTCTAGTTCCTTGAAACTCTCACCCACTCTAAAAATTGTCTCATTTATGCATAATCTTCCCCATTTCAAAGCATAATAAGAGAACAAATTAGAAGCTAGTGAGAAATGCTGCCATAGTGTGAGGAAACGGGCAGTCACTATCATATGCTGCTCATTTGAGTGACATTTGTATTAACTTTTCGACAAGGCAATATGTGCTTTTTAAGTGTGTGCCTTCTGACCCAGATATGATGGTTCTTAGGGCAGTTTATCCTAGGGAAAGAACTGGAAAAGTGCCCAAAAAGGATGTTCCTGACAGTGCTCAGAGTACTGAACAATTAGAAATAATCTCAATGTCCATTAATGGAGATTTATTTAAATGAACTATAATACATATCTCTATATAATGGAATACTTTATAGTTAAAATTATACTGCGTTATAAATAATAAATAAATAAGTGGAAGAGAAAGGAGAGCTTTTCCCTACAGAGAATTCTAAGGATCAAATGCAGAAGAAACAATGAAATAGACAATCACCACTTGGCATACTCCATCCATAGTAATAATCACAAAAGGCAAGTATCATCAATGGATGCTAAAATTGGTGGGCAAAAAATATGAGAAACAGCAGTTGCAGTCGTGTTCTCCGAGTTCCTGTCTCTCTGCCAGCGGCGCCCGGATGGCCTCCCAAAACCGCGACCCAGCCGCCTCTAGCGTCGCTGCCGCCTGTAAAGGAGCCGAGCCGAGCGGGGGCGCCGCCCGCGGCCCTGTAGGCAAAAGGCTGCAGCAGGAGCTGATGACCCTAATGATGTCTGGCGATAAAGGGATTTCTGTCTTCCCTGAATCAGACAACCTTTTCAAATGGGTAGGGACCA
This sequence comes from Sapajus apella, assembly GCF_009761245.1. Classification (NCBI taxonomy): domain Eukaryota; kingdom Metazoa; phylum Chordata; class Mammalia; order Primates; family Cebidae; genus Sapajus; species Sapajus apella. The sequence goes on along the minus strand of NW_022436973.1, from coordinate 8,674,256 downwards.
TCCACGGAGCAGCTGGAACAGTATATGAAGACCTGAGGTATAAGCTCTCGCTAGAGTTCCCCAGCGGCTACCCTTACGATGCACTCACGGTGAAGTTCTTCACACCCTGCTACCACCCCAATGTGGACACCCAGGGTAACATATGCCTGGACATCCTGAAGGACAAGTGGTCTGCCCTTATGACGTCAGGACCATCCTGCTCTCCATCCAGAGCCTGCTAGGAGAACCCAACATCGATAGTCCCTTGAACACGCATGCTGCCGAGCTCTGGAAAAACCCCACAGCTTTTAAGAAGTACCTGCAAGAAACCTACTCAAAGCAGGTCACCAGCCAGGAACCCTGACCCAGGCTGCCCAGCCTGTCCTTGTGTCATCTTTTTCATTTTTCCTTAGACGGTCTGTCCTTTTTGTGATTTCTGTATAGGACTCTGTATCTTGAGCTGTGGTATTATTTTTGTTTTGTCTTTTAAATTAAGCCTCAGTTGAGCCCTTGTGAAGTATATTAAATAAATGCATTTTGGTCATTTTTTTAGACAAAAAAAAATATATATGAGAAACAGAGTATTTTCAAGGGGAAACATAATTTTACATGGGTGGTAGCTCACACCTGTAATCTCAGCACTCCAGGAAGCCAAGGCAGGTGGATCACCAGAGGTCAGGAGTTCGAGACCAGCCTGGTCAACATGGTGAAACCCCGTCTCTACTAAAAATACAAAAATTAGCCAGGCATGGTGGTGCATACCTGTAATCCCAGCTACTTGGAAGGGTGAAGCAGGAGAATCACTTGAACCTGGGAGGTGGAGGTTGCAGGGAGCCAAGATTGTACCACTGCACTACAGCCTGGGCGACAGAGTGAGACTCCTCAGAAAAAAAGGGGTAACCCCAGTCTAATTGTAAGAAAATATCAGGCAGACCCAAATGGAGACATAAAATAACTGGCCAGTACTCTTAAAAATATTAAGCCTAGGCTGGGCGAGGGGGCTCATGCCTATAATCCCAGAGCTTTGGGAGGCTGAGGCGGGTGGATCACAAGGTCAGGAGTTCAAGACCAGCCTGGCCGAGATGGTGAAACCTCATCTCTACTAAGAATACAAAAATTACCCAGGCGCAGTGTCGGGTGCCTGTGATCTCAGCTACTCGGGAGGATGAGGTAAGAGAATCACTTGAACCCGGGAGGCAGAGGTTGCAGTGAGCCAAGATTGCACCATTGCACTCCAGCCTGGGAAACAGAGTAAGACTCCATCACAAAAAAAAAAAAAAAAAAAAGCCTATATATGCCTACTATGTACCCGCAAAAATTAAAAATAAATAAAAATTTTTAAAAATGTTAAGTCTGAGCAAGTGTTCCAGATTAGAAGAGACTAAGGAGACAAAATGACCAAGTGCAAGGTGGAATCACAGACTGGAAGATGGCCCAGAAATGGACATTAGTGGGGCAAAGTGATAAAATTCTTAGGCCTATAATTAGTTAAGAGCATTGCATCAATGTTAATTTTCTGGTTTAGGTCATTGGACTACGGTGATGCAGAATGTTAACATTAGAAGAAGCTGAATGAAGGGTAAACAGGAACTCGACTATTCTTGCAACATTTTTGAAAATCTAAAATTATTGCAAAATCAAGACTTAAAAAATGTACTAGAGATCTATATTTACTGAAGAAAAGCAGCCCATAAAGTATTCTTAAATGAAAAGCAGGTCAAAACACAGGGTATAAAATATGATAGAGGTTTTTTTTGTGATTTTTTAAAATGACTATTTTAGCAATTTATCTTGGCTTTTATTTATTTCTTTTCCTTTCCAAATTTTTTGGGGGTTGAGGGGGTACATATTCAGTTTTGTTACATGGGTAAATTGCATGTCATGGAGGTTTGGAGTGCAGATTTCATCGCCCAGGTAATAAGCATAGTACCTCATAGGTAGCTTTTCAATCTTCACCCTCCTCCCACCCTCCATCCTCAAGTAAGCCCAGGTATCTATTGTTCCTTTCTTTGTGTCCATGTATATTCAGTGTTTAGCTTCCACTTATAAGTGAGAATATGCTGTATTTGGTTTTCCGTTCTTGCATTAATTTGCTTAGGATAATGTCTCTAGCTCCATCTATGTTGGTACAAAGGACCTGATCTCATTCCTTTTTTTTATGCTACATAGTGTATCATGGTGTATATGTATATCACATTTTCTTTATCCAGTCCACCATTGATGGGCATTCAGGTTAATTCCATGTCTTTGCTATTGTGAATACTGCTGTGAAGAACATACACATGCATGCATCTCTCCAGCAGAACAATTTATATTCCTTTAGGTATATATACCTAGTAATGGGATTCCTGGGTCGAATGGTAGTTGTGTTTTAGGCTCTTGGAGAAGTCTTCAAACTGCTTTCCACAATGGCTGAACCTAATTTACACTCCCACCAGCAGTGTATAAGTGTTTCCTTTTCTCTACAACCTTGCCAGTGCCCATTATTTTTTGACTTTTTAATAATGGTTATTCTGAGTGGTATAAGATAGTATCTCACTGTGGTTTTGATTTGCATTTCTCTAATGACTAATTATGTTGAGCATTTTTTCATATGCTTGTTGGCCATCTGTATGTCTTCTTTTGAGAAGTGTCTGGTTCATGTCTTTTGCCCCCAGCCCCGACGTTTTTTTCTGAGACAGGGTCTCGCTCTATTGCCCAGGCTGGAGTACAAGTGGCATGATCAGGCATTGCTGCAGCCTTGACCTCTCAGGCTCAAGAGATCCTCCCAACTCAGGCTCTTGAGTAGTTGAGACTTCAGGTGTACATTACCATGCCCAGCTAATTTTTGTATTTTTTGTAGAGATGGGGTTTCACCATGTTACTCAAGCTGGTCTCAAACTTCTGGGCTCAAGCAATCTGCCTGCCTCAGCCTCCCAAAGTGCTGGAATTGCAGGTATGAGCCACCATCCCCAGCCCTTTGCCCATTTTTTTTTTTTTTTTGAGACAGAGTCTCACTCCGTCACACAGGCTGGAGTACAGTGGCGTAATCCTGGCTCACTGCAACTTCTGCCTCCCAAGTTTAAGTGATTATCCTGCCTCAGCCACGGAGTAGCTGGGATTACAGGTGCCTGCCACCAGACCAGCTAATTTTTGTATTTTTAATGGAGTCGGAGTTTTATTATGTTGGCCAGGCTAGTCTCGAACTCCTGACCTCAAGTGATCTGCCTGCCTCAGGCTTTCAAAATTGCCCATTTTTAAACAGGTTTGTTTGTAGAATTTTAGCTTAAACCTATAAGCATTCATTCATTTAATTATTTGAAAAAGAGAGAATGAACATGTATTCAATGAGAAATGCCTGGAAAAATAAATATTTAAATGTTCACAATGACCATTTCTGGCTAAGATTACAGAAGATGCTTGATTTTTTTTTTTTTTTTTTTTTTTTTTTTGAGACGGAGTTTCGCTCTTGTTACCCAGGCTGGAGTGCAATGGCGCGATCTCGGCTCACCGCAACCTCCGCCTCCCGGGTTCAGGCAATTCTCCTGCCCCAGCCTCCTGAGTCGCTGGGATTACAGGCACGCACCACCATGCCCAGCTAATTTTTTGTATTTTTAGTAGAGACGGGGTTTCACCATGTTGACCAGGATGGTCTCGATCTCTTGACTTCATGATCCACCCGCCTCGGCCTCCCAAAGTGCTGGGATTACAGGCGTGAGCCACCGCGCCCGGCAATGCTTGATTTTTTTTAATCTTCATTTTCTGAATCTTTAGCAATGAGGATGTATTATTTTATAATTATTCAAAAGAAATAGTTTGTTTTTGTTTGTTTGGAGGCAGGGTCTTGCTCTATCATCCAGACTAGAGCACAGGGTTTGTATAAACACAGCTCGCTGCAGCCTCAACCTCTTGGGCACAAGCAATTATCCCACCTCGGCCTCCCGAGTAGCTACGAACACAGGCCCACAGTGGCACACCCAGCTAAATTTTTTTTTTTAGTAGAGACAGTGTCTTGCCATATTGCTGAGACTGGTGTTGAGCTCCTGGGATCAAGCAATCTTCCCACCTTGGCCTCCTGAAGTGCTGGGATTACAGGCGTGAGCCACTGCACCCAGCTACTTTTTATTTTTGAATCATGTGATTGAGTTGCCTATTAAAAAATTGGCAGGCAGGGGCTCAAGGAGTTCAAGATCAGGCTGGGCAACATAAGGAGACCCTGTCTCTACAAAAAGAGACCCCAAAATTAGCTAGGGCATGGTGGTGTATGCCTGTAGTCCCAGCTACTTGGGAGGCTGAAGTGGGAGGATCAACTGAGCCCAGGAGGTCAAAGCTGCAGTGATTCATGATCATGCTGCTGCATTCCAGCCTGGGTGACAGAGGGAAACCCTGTATCAAACAAAAGGAGAAGGAAAAGAAAAGAAAAAAGACCACTACAAATGTGTAAGGAGTGGCTATACATATGACTTTAAACTTAATAAGATGACCCTAAAGAAGGAAACCTAATCAATTTTATGATTCATGGTGGCCATAAAATAAAAGTATATTGCTCAAGACCATTATAACTGGTCCTTATTCTGGGACCAAAAAGAAACCTTCCTCAAGGAGCTGCATAAAAAGGTTGCTGTGTAACAGCTATTAAATCCTTCACTAACGGCTTTCCTGGAGGCCCAAAGAGACCACTGACTCATCAAATCACATCGCAAACCATTTCTCAATCTTAGCCAATGGCACCCTACCACAGAGTAGTAAAAAAGCAACTCTAGGCAAAGCACGGTGGCTTATTCCTATAATCCCAGCACTTTGGGAGGCTGAGGCAGGCAGATCACGAGGTCAGGAGATCAAGACCATTCTGGCTAACAAGGTGAAACCCGGTCTCTACTAAAAATACAAAAAATTAGCTGGGCATGGCAGCAGGCACCTGTAGTCCTAGCCACTCGGGAGGCTGAGGTGGGAGAATCACTTGAACCTGGGAAGCAGAGGTTGCAGTGAGCTGAGATCGCGCCACTGCACTCCAGCCTGGGCAACAGAGCAAGACTCCATAACGAAAAAAAAAAAAAAGCAACTCTACAGGGGAGCAGTATGAGCCTGCCCAGGAACATCGCTCTCCACTTGTCTGGTTTAATCCAGATGAAAATTTTTGAGTACATAGCTAGAGGACAGATTGCACACCTTTCAGGCAGTTGCCTAAGATGTAATTCATCTAAGATATGCTTTTGCTAGATATTGTACATCAGTGGATTTCTTAATGTATTCTCTGGCAAATGCCTGGAGTATGGCTCTGCTATACTAATGATTAAATATGGCGTCATATTACTTAATTGATAACTGATCTGGGCAAAGGGTCAATCTCATGTAAAGATATTTTTTTGCCTTTCTTTTTTGAGACTCACTCTGTTGCCCAGGCCAGAGTGTAATCATAGCTCACTGCAGCCTCAAACTTCCAGGCTCAAGCAATCCCCCAACCCCAGCCTTCTGAATAGCTGGGACTCTAGGTTCATGTCACCACACCCAGCTAATATTTTAATTTTTCTGTAGAAACAGGCTCTCACTATATTGCCCAGGCTGGTAAAAACATTTTTAGCTTTTCTTCGCTGATAAAACACCAAATGGCGGACGATGCCGGTGCAGCAGGGTTTTAAAAAAAAAAAAAAAAAAATTTTAAACCTTACCATATACTACAATATTAAAAAGTTGACCAGGCACAGTGGCTCATATGCCTGTAATCCCAGCACTTTGGGAGGCTGAGGTGGGTGGATCACCTGAGGTCAGATGTTCAAGACCAACCTGGCCAATGTGGTGAAACCCCATCTCTACTAAAAATACAAAAAATTAGCCAGGCGTGGTGGCAAGTGCTGTAATCCCAGCTACTTGGGAGGCTGAGGTAGGAGAATCGCTTGAACTTCAGAGGTGGAAGTTGCAGTGAGCCAAGATCATGCCATTGCACTCTTGCCTGGGCAACAAAAGTAAAACTCTGTCTAACTCTGTCTCAAAACAAACAACAACAAAAAAAAAACAATAAAAAAGTATATGGCTGGGTGTAGTGGCTCATGTCTATAATTCCAGCACTTTCAGAGGCCAAGGCAGGTAGACTGCTTGAGCTCAGGAATTCAAGATGGGCCTGGGAAACATGGTGAAACCCTGTCTCTACCAAAAATACAAAAAATTAGCCAGGCATGGTGGTAAGTGCCTGTGGTCCCAGCTACTCAGGAGGCTGAGGCAGGAGGATTGCTTGGGCCCAGGAGTTCAAGGCTGCAATGAGCAGTGATTGTACCACTGCACTCCAGCCGGGGCAACAGACACACCCCCCCAAAAAAAAAAAAAAAAAAAAAGATAGGAAGAGCATAAACTCAGAATATTTTTAATTAAATACATTTAGCTTTAATGATAAACTTAATACTATCCTTACTTTTCTAATTTTGGTGCACATGATTAAAAACTGTGACTTGTTGGGAGGCTGAGGTGGGCTGATCACGAGGTCAAGAGATCAAGACCATCCTGGCCATGGAGAAACCCCATCTCTACTAAAAATACAAAAATTAGCCAGGCGTGGTGGCACACACCTGTGGTCCCAGCTACTCGGGAGGCTGAGGTGAAAGAATCGCTTGAACCCAGGATGCGGAGGTTGCGGTGAGCCGAGATTGTGCCACTGCACCTAGCCTGGCAACAGAGAAAGACTCTGTCTCAAAAAAAAAACCAAAAAAAAAAAACTGTGACTTGGTCTGCAGTGTTTGGAAACATCTAAGCTACAAGAGTACCAATATCCTCTTTAAAATAGTGAATCTACTCTCTATAGAAAAAGAATAATTAGGGCTGTCAAATTCTAATATATATAAAAATGTTCCAGTAGGCTGGGCACAGTGGTTCATGCCTGTAATCCCAACACTTTGGGAGGCCGAGGTGGGTGGATCATCTGAAGTCAGGCGTTTGAGACCAGCCTGACCAATATGGTGAAACCCCATCTTTACTAAAAATACAAAAATTAGCTGGGTGTAGGGGCATATGCTTGTCGTCTCAGCTCCTTGGGAAGCTGAGACAGGAGAATTGTTTGAACTCGGGAGGCAGAGGTTGCGGTGAACTGAGATCACCCACTGCATTCCAGCCTAGGCAACTAAGTGAGACTCCATCTCAAAAAAAAAAAAAGAAAAAAGAAAAAAAAAAAGTTTCAATAATATCATGCAGAAAACACTTTAAAGTCAGTTTCACAAAGCGTCTATCAGGGGAAAAAACAAAAAGTCAATAAAGGCACCCTAAGAACTCAGCTTTATGCCCTTCTTTTTCCTGGAGTATCCTCCAAACTAAAACCTGTGAAAATACACCAGAACATCCAAATAACATTTCTCACTTCATGGGACTATTTAGTTATTTAATAACTAATGTAAGATCTGAAGAATTATGGTCAGCTATTCCAAAATGTAAGTTGTTTTTTGATGAAGCCTCTCAACTCTTAATTGATAACTAGCCCATGAAGCAAGCTTTTATTTTTTATTTTTTTTAGGGACAGGGGCCTTAATCTTCTGCCCAGGCTGGAATGCAGTGGCCCAATCATAGCTCACTGCAGCCTTAAATTCCCAGGCTCAAGCTCAACTTGCCGTGTAGCTGGGACTACAGGAATGCACCACTGCACTTGACTAATTTTTATTTTTTGGAGAGATGGGGTCTTGCTGGCTCAGGCTGGTCTCAAACTCCTGGCCTCAGGTGATCTACCCATCTTGGCCTCCCAAAGTGCTAAGATTACAGTCATGAGCCACTATGCCTGGCCAAGAATTCTTAGTTACCTTGGTGTACTTTTCCTATGGGGGATAATAAAAGCGTATCATCCTGTATAAGACAAATATTATCTTTCAGTTTCCCATATCAGGAAGGACATAAGCTTGTTCAAGATAGAAGTGGTATCTTCTATCATACACTGAGCAAAGATAGAAAAAAAAAAAAAGCAGTGGTATCCTTATATTTCTAGCTGAGAGGGCCTAAGAAGGAGTGTCACTCCAGGTGCAATGAACACAACTAGCATTCAGATCTTTGTTTCTAAATAATATTCTCTAATAAAAAGAGCCAGGGCTCCTTGAAGAAGTGGTCAATTCCAGGGCTGAACTAAGGAAGATAAACCTGGATCATCTTATGGTTCTAGAATGTAATAAAGTGCTTAAAAAAAAAAAAAGTGGGAGAGAGGACAAAGGGGTCAAGATGAAAGAGGTCCCAATGGCCAAAACTAGAATAATCCAAACAGAATGAATATAGTATATAGTCCAGAGTATAAAATAAATATCCTAATCTATACAGACACAAATAAATAAATAAGCTTCTCTTCCCGGTTCTTCCCAGAGTTGGGAAAAGCCGGGTTGAGAGGGCAGAAATGAATGAATGAATGAATGAATGAAGAAATGATAACTCTTCCTTACAGAAGAATTTTAATTATTAAATACAAATAAATGAGAGAAATAGAAAAGTCATCATTGGAACACCTGAGTAATGACTGTTGCAGGCAAGATTAACCTATGAATGCAAAAACTAGTAGGCAAAAATTTAAAAAGAAATATTTTCAGAGCCCCAAAGAATATCCCCTAAAATGCTGATTAATTACAAAGGGAAACAATCATTTTACAGTGGAGAAATCTGGCAGACACTGCATTAACCAAGGGATTATGGCTGACATCACCAGCATTAGGGCATTTCAGTATGTATCCCTAATCCAATGCACTGAGAGGACCATATCACCTCAGTGGTATTCTTCCCCAAAATCCATTATCTCAATCAAACCACAAGAAAACATTAGACAAACCCAAATTGAGGGACATTCTACAAAACACCTGACCAGTGCTCTTCAAAGTGTCAAGGTTATAAAAGACGAGGAAAAGCTAAGGAACTATCACAGATAAACAACTAAGGACATACAACAACTAACTGCAATATGGGGCCGGGCGTGGTGGCTCAAACCTGTAATCCCAGCACTTTGGGAGGCCAAGGCAGTGGATCACCTGAGGTCAGGAGTTCAACATCATCCTGGCCAACATGGTGAAACCCCATCTCTACTAAAAATACAAAAATTATCTGGGCATGGTGGTGGGCACCTATAATCCCAGCTACTCAGGAGGCTGAGGTAGGAGAATCTCTTGAACCTGGGAGGTGGAGGTTGCCGTGAGCTGAGATCACACCATTGAACTTCAGCCTGGGCAACAAGGGCAAGACTCCGTCTCAAACACACACACACACACACACACACACACACACACACACACACACACACACACAAAGCAATATGGAATCCTAGATCATAGAACAGGAAAAAAAAAAGTGAAAAAAATGTAAAATCTTTTTTTTCTTACACAGGGTCTGGTGCCAGGCTAAAGTGCAGTGTCAGGATCACAGCTCACGGCAACCACTGCAGCTTCCTCCTCCCAGGCTCAACCCTCACACTTCAGCTTCCCAAGTAGCTGTAACCACGAGTACGTGCCACTAAGCCAACTAATTTTTTTTAATATTATGTAGAGAAGGAGTCTCCCTATGTTGCCCAGGCTGGTCATGAATTCCTGGGCTCAAGCCATTCTCTCACCTTGGCCTCCCAAAGTGCTGATATTATAGGCATGAGCTACTGTGCCCAGCAAAAATGGTAATATCTTAATAACAACTATGGTTTAGTTAATAGTATTGTACTAATGATTACTGTGCTATGATTATATAGGATACTAACATAGGGGGAAGCTGGGGGAAGGGTATACAGGTCTTTCTGCACTATCTTTGCAAGTGTTCTGTCAGTTTAAAATGATTTCAAGTAAAAAGCTAAAAACAGGCTGGTGCAGTGACTCGCACCTGTAATCCCAGCACTTTGAGAGGCTGAGGCGAGAGGATCACTTGAAGTCAGGAGTTCAAGACCAGCCTGACCAACATGGTGAAACCCCATCTCTACCAAAAATACAAAAATAAGCTGGATGTGGTGGCACACACCTGTAACCCCAGCTACTCAGGAGGCTGAGGCAAGAGAACTGCTTGAACTCAGGTGGTGGAGGTTGCAGTGAGCCAAGATCGTGCCACTGCACTCCAGCCTGGGCAACACAGTGAAATTCTGGCTCAAAAAAAAAAAAGTAAAAAACAAAAAATAGTGGTATCTAGTTTCTGAATCCAGCTGCCTATTTGCAGGAACTAGAGATGGCAGAGGAATATATTAAATGGTACCATGATATATAATCAGGAAAATTCAAACTATGGAGCTCTGTCTGGATTCTTCAACAGATAAATACTAAGGAAAAGAAAAGGAACCTGGGACCCTAAAAATTGAGACTTAAAAGACATACAAAAACTTTTTTTAGGGGCAAGAAGACTAAGACTAAGGACAAATGAACTAGAGATATTCATTTCAGTAATAAAACTTTTAAAAATACAAAGATGTCATTACTACAAAGTCAGGATAATAGTCACTTATGAGAAGAGTAAGGGGATTGTGAGGGGGGGGCTTCTGAAGTGAGTGGCAAATTCTGATTCTTGACTTGGATACAGTTACAAAAATGTTCACCTTACAATTATTCACTATGCAATACATTGTTATGTGTGGCTTACTAATTCTGTTTAATTTTATAATAAAGCCTTTTTTTTTTTCTTTTGGAGATGGAGTCTTGCTCTGTCACCCAGGCAGCAGTCCAGTGGAATGATCTCGGCTCATTGTAACCTCTGCCTCCTGAGTTCAAGTAATTCTCCTGTCTCAGCCTCCTGAGTAGCTGCGACTACAGGCTCCTGCCACCATGCCCAGATAATTTTTGTATTTTTAGTAGAGACGGGGGTTTCACCATGTTGGCCAGGCTAGTCTTGAACTCCTGACCTCAGGTAATCTGCCCGCCTTGGCCTCCCAAAGTGCTGGAATTACAAGCATGAGCTACTGCACCCAGCCATAAAGGCTTTTTAAAGTAGTGATATCAGAAGTGTTCCTCCTGACCCTCTTTTTTTTTTTTATGTCGCCCAGGCTGGAGTGCAGTGGTGCAATCTCAGTTCACTGCAACCTCGCCTCCCGAGTTCCAGCGATTCTCCCTGCCTCAGCCTCCCAAGTAGCTGGGACTACAGGCGTGTGCCACCACACCTGGCTAACTTTTGTATTTTAAGTAGGGACAGGGTTTCACTGCATTAGCCAGGATGGTCTCAACCTCATGATCTGCCCACCTCGGCTTCCCAAAGTGCTGGGATTACAGGTGTGAGCCACTGCACCCGGCCTCTTTTTTTTTTTTTTTTTTTTTTTTTTTTTGAGACAAGGTCTTTCTCTGTCGCCCAGGCTAGAGTGTAGTGGTTCAATCTTGGCTCACTGCAGCCTCCACCTCCTGGGCTCAAGCCATCCTCCCACCTCAGTCTCCCAGGTAGCCGGGGCTACAGACACACGCCACCATACCTGGCTAATTTTTATATTTCTTTTTTGTAGAGATGGGATTTCACCATGTTACCCAGGCTGGTCTTGAACTCCTGAACTCAACTCATCTGCCAACCTCAGCCTCCCAAAGTGCTGGGATTACAGGCAGGAGCCACTGCGCCTGGCAACTCTGATTCTCACAGCTGTAGTAGAGGTGGGTTTCTAGATAAGTACTAATAGTCTGGGCTCTACCTGAACTCAAAAAACTAAACCTATACTAATTGTGAATCTTGGATGAAGGCTGAGAAAAGACTAAAATACAGCAGAAAGTTTCTAACATTATTCCTAACAGATATCTAAAAAAGATGATACTGGTGGAACAGCCATACCTAAAGATTGCTACCTCTTCATTCAAAACATTATTAGCTATGTGACCTTGGGCAAATGACCTAATCTCTCCATGCCTCAATTTTCTCATCTCTTAAATGGGGTTGATAACACTGTTTGTCATTTTAGAAATCAAATTAGTGTATTAACATAACCTATGCTTAGAACAATATCTGGCATGTAAAAAGCATTATATCATTGTTAATTTCTTATTTTTTAAGAAGCTCCTGCTTTTGTCAAACAGGAAATTCATTCCTTAAAAATTTCTTTCTTTTTCTTAAGACAGAGTCTCACTCTGTCACCCAGGATGCAGTACAGTGGCATGATCTTGGCTCACTGCAGCCTCCGCCTCCCGGGCCCATGTGATCCTCCCACCCTAGCCTCCCAAGTAGCTGGGACTACAGGCATGGGCCAACCATGTCCACCTAATTTTTTTATTTTTTGTAGAGACAGAGTTTTGCCTTGTTGCCCAGGCTGGTCTTAAACTCCTGGGCTCAAGTGATCCTCCCACCTCAGCCTCCCAAAGTGCAGGGATTATAGGCATGAGCCACCAAACCTGGCCTGGAAATTCATATGTATTTTAGTTACACTATCAAATAAACTGATGGATTTGTAGAAATAGGTAACAGAAAAGATATTTTTCCTATTATAATAGATATGTTATTTGTGCCTGCCCAACATCAATTTTCCCTTCTTTTGCTAACAGAACCCTAGTTTTTCCTATGGGATAACCCCCCTTTTCTACATTTTAGGTGAGACTGCCTCCTCTCCAAAGAGGTAAATACACGACCTAGGCAGACCACAGTAATTGACTGAAGAATTGGTATATGGCCCAAATCAGTTCGACATGACTTAATTCCAGAGCTTTTGTTGCACTTATTCAAAAAAAAAAAAAGAGGCCAGGCGTGGTGGCTCATGCCTATAATCACAGCACTGTGGGAGGCCAAGGCAGGAGGATCACTTGAGGCCAGGAGCTTAAGATCAGCCTAGGCAATATATTGAGGCCCCATCTCTACAAAAAACAATAAAAAACAATTACCAACATGTGGTGGCATGCACCAGTCCCAGCTACTTGGGAGGCTGAGTCAAGAGGATCCCTTGAGCCCAGAAGGTTGAGGCTGCAGTGAATTATGATCACGCCACTGCACTCCAGCCGGGGAGACAGAGTGAGACCCTGTCTCTTAAAATAAAATAAAATAAAATAAATCAGTCCATACTATAGCCAATCAAAATCTATTTGAATTTGGATTCAGGGCCCCTTCACCTAAAGAACTGATCATTCAAAAACTTAAAATGTCATGTCAAACCAGAATGGGTCCCACTTTACTATTTTTAAATGCCTGACTTTTAGGATTTATATAATCAGCTGCTTTAAAAAATATCCTATTTAAGGTACACATTGAAGAAAAGTAATGCTTACAGATGTTGCACCTTCCCTCCCAAATGGTACAAATAAGCATGCCGATTTAGTCAGATCCAGATGATGGGTGGTTAACAAATCTCTCTCTCTAACCCTGACACTGGCCTCAAGCTCCAGACCCAAACCTGTGAATACTGTACTATCACCTTATACACACATGAAACACTTACTGCTCTGTCCTTTCTGATTCATCTATTTCAGCCCATGTCACCACTATTTTTCCTAGTATCTCAACTCAAAACCTTAGAATTCACCTTTTTGGCTTTCACTTTTGTGTTGAACTTCAACATAGATTTACCAATTGAATGGGAACACATAATTTCCTATTTTACAGATGGGAACACTGATGTTAGAATTCATACAGCTTGGCCGGGCACAGTGGCTCATGCCTGTAATCCCAGCACTTTGGGAGGCTGAGGCAGGAGGATCACAGGGTCAGGAGTTCAAGGCCAATATGGAGAAACCTCATCTCTACCAAAAATACAAAAATTAGCCAGGCATGATGGTGTGCACCTGATGTCCCAGCTACTTCGGAGGCTGAGGCAGAAGAATTGCTTGAACCCAGGAGGCGGAAGTTGCAGTGAGCTGAGATTGCACCACTGCACTCCAGCCTGGGCAATAGAGCAAGACTCCATCTCAAAAATTAAGAAGAAGAAGAATTCATACAGTTTGCAAGTGGCAGAGCTAGAGAGTCAAACCTTTTCTGAGATTCCAGACGCTGTGCTATCACCAAACAATATTGTCTCATCTTTGAATCCTTCACCTGCCTATCCTGTAAGTAACCAGATCCTACGCTTTCTTTTCTTCCACATTTATTCAACAGTAACTACAAACCTACTCTATGCCAGACACAAAAGAATTCAGGAATGAATAAAAGAGTCCTTCGAGGAGCTCATAATACAATGGAAAAGGCCAGGTGTGATAGCTTACACGTATAATCCCAGCACTTTGAGAGGCCGAGGTGGGTGGATCACTTGAGCCCAGGAGTTTGAGACCAGCCTAGGCGACATAGTGCAATGCCATCTCCACAAAAAATACAGAAAACAACAACAAAAAATAGTGGGGCTGGTGGCACATGCCTGTAGCCCCAGCTACCAGCTACCTGGGAGGCTGAGGAGGGAGGATCTCCTGAGCCAGGGAGGTCAAGGCTGCAGTGAGCCATGATCACTGCACTCCAGCCTGAGTGTCAGAGTGAGATCCTATCTCTTAAGAGAGAGAAGGCCGGACGTGGTGGCTCGTGCCTGTATTCCCAGCACTGTGGGAGGCCGAGGTGGGCGGATCACAAGGTCAAGAGATCGAGACCATCCTGGCCAACACAGTGAAACCCGATCTCTACTAAAATATAAAAATTAGCTGGGCATGGTGGCGTGTGTCTGTAGTCCCAGCTACTCGGAGGCTGAGGCAGGAGAATTGCCTGAACCTGGGAGGTGGTGGTTGCAGTGAGCTGAGATCGCGCCACTGCACTCCAGCCTGGCACCTGGTGACAGAGTGAGACTCTGTCTCAAAAAAAAAAAAAAAAAAAAAAGAGAGAGAGAGAGAAAGTGTGGAAAACCCGGATATAAACAAGTAATTATGAGATGAGAAATGCTCTTACAGAGAGTAGGAGAAAAAGGGCCTAATACTGCCTCAGGTCTTCTGTTATTCAGAAGAAAGCAGGAATCAAACGGCTTCCATTCAGTTCAACAAAAAAATAATATGCAGAGGTAACAAATCCAGGCTCCTACATCTCACACATGAATTACTACTATCTTTATTACCGTTCACAACTAGGAAACCTGGGCAAATTAATTTCTCTAAATCTCAGTTCCCTCATCTGTAAAAGGGGGGAAATAATACCATCTATCACGTAGAAATAAATGTGAGGACTAAACGAGAAAAGGTATATAAAGGGTTACCATTTTTAGAAACCTTAATTCTATTCATAACACCCATTCATTTTGTGTTCCCCATGCCAAAATTTCTATGGGATAACATCAACACTTTAGCCTTGCCCAGTTGCCATTCCTCATGCCTGTAATCCCAGCACTTTGGGAGGCCAAGTGAGATTGCTTGAGTCCAGGAGTTCCAGACCAGCCTGGGCAACATAGCAAGACGCTGTCTCAAAACAAAAACTTTAGCATTTAAAGGACACAAAGGGGACTCTTCTGGGGTGCTAGTAATGTTTCCTGAAATGGGTGCTGGCTGCATGAGTGAATACAGTTTGTAAAAATTCATTGAACTCTACACTTAATATGCACTGTATGTATATTGCACTTTAGTTTTAAAAAAAAAAAAGTATTTTTTTTTTTTAAATCATCTAATTCTGGCCTCAACCTAACTTCCACCCCATTACTCCCCTGCTTTGGACATTTAACATCCTTGTACGTTTTTTCATCCTATTTCTGCTACCTGGAACTCCCCTTTTCTTTAATCTCCCTTTCAAAACCTTACATCCTTCAAGGGTCAGCTCAAATCCACATTCTTAGGAAAACCGGAAAGGAGAGGACAGTTTATTCAGGGTCAGAATACTAAGGACTGGGTGGACACAGAAAGTACACTTTTTATAAATTATTTTAACTATTTGTCTCACTCACTAGCCTGTGCGGCTCCTTCAGCCCACCTTCTGTTTCTCGCCGTAGGCGTTAGCATAAAACAATGTTTGATGAAGAACTTAATAAGGAACAGTAACAAAAACTGCCCTGGAAGTCCCAGACTGAGAAGAGACGTCTAAGCATACGAACACTCTCCTCGCTCAAGCAAAATCAGTCCCCTAATCCCGGACCCCCTCCCACGTCACCCCTTAACCCAGGGAACACTCCTCGAGATCCCGCCCCAAATTCCAAACTCCTCCTCAAACCACAACCCACAAGCACCTCCTCCTATCTCAACCCTTCCACAGGCCACACTGCACGGCCAAGACACTGAATGGGACACACCCCCCTCACATCCCCAACACTAGGTGGTCCGGCCCCCAGGGCCCAAACCTCACCACGTGGTCCCCACACCCCCTCCCTTCACCAGCCCCACCCTCTTCGAGGACCCCACAGGAGGGTCAGTTCTCTGGGAACCCCGCACTGGCTGCCACGACCCCCGCCTCCCATTCACAGAGGCCGAGAGAGGGCAGGCGGGGCCTGACCACCTGCTTGAGCCCGTGGCCTCACCTCTCTTCCAGGAGCTCAGTGGGGACACCACCTCCACCCGCTCGGAAATAAATTCGGCCAGACTGGAGCGGAACAAGGCCGCTCGCACTGTCACAGCCACCACCAGCACCAGAGCCAAGGGAGCCGCCATGATAACTGGGGAGGGCGCGCAGGCGGGGAGGGGAGGAGAGGCGGAAGAGCCTGGCGACCTGCGCGCCACGCTCTGTAGTTCCGCGGGCGGGGACGCGCCTCCCTTGCCGCGGGAGCTGCCAGACGTGAGGACTACGGCTCCCAGAAAGCCTTGCGGCGAGGCGGGCCGCTCGCGACCTCAAGCTGCGTGCAGTGTTGGGCTACGCCTTCTCCGATCACAGGTGCATTGTTAAACTGCGCCGCTAAAACGGAGCTGAAATTTTTCTTTGAGACTTATCTCTCTGTCGCCCAGGATGGGGTACAATGGCGAGATCTCGGCTGACTGCAGCTACAACCTCCGCCTCCTGGATTCAAGCGATTCTCCTGCCTCAGCCTCCCGAGTAGCTGGGATTACAGGCGCCCATCACTACGCCCTGCCAATTTTTTTTTTTAAGTCGAGACGGGGTTTCACCTTGTTGGCCAGGCTGGTCTCGAACTCCTGACCTCAGGTGATCTACCCGCCTTGGCCTCCAAAACGCTGGGATTACAGGCGTGAGTCACTGCGCCCTGCCCGAAATGTTTATCTTTTATGTTTGGTGGTTTGTTGTTGTTGTTGTTTTTGAGACAGGATCTCACTCCCGTTGCCGAGGCTGGAGTCCAGTGGCGCGATCTCCTCTCCGCCAACTACAGCCTGGAACTCCCAGGCTCCAGAGTAGCTGGGACCACAGACGCCCGCCACCAGGCTCGGCTGTTTTTGTACTTTTAGTAGAGACGGGCTTTCACCATGTGGCCCAGGCTGGTACCTTTCATGCTTTTTTGTTTGTTTTTGTTTTTGAAATGGAGTCGCGTTCTGTCGCCCAGGATGGAGTGCAGTGGCACGATCTCGGTTCACTGCAGCCTCCGGGTCCTGGGTTCAAGCAATTCTCCTGTCTCAGCCTCCCGAGTAGCTGGGACTACAGGTGCCCATCACCACGCCCGGCAAATTTTTGTATTTTTATTAGAGACGGGGGCTTCACCATATTGCTCAGGTTAATCTGGAACTCCTGACCTCAGGTGATCCACCCACCTTGGCCTCCCAAAGTGCTGGGATTACAGGCTTCAGCCACTGGGCCTGGCCACCTTTTATGTTTTTAGAGTGTTAAACGTGTATTTTTATTTTTTATTTATTCTGGCAATTGTTAAATGCCAGCTACTTGCCAGACACTATGTTAGGTTCGCTGGAAACGTTTTAGAGTAGTAGACTGATTTATTAGCTCTGCGACCTTCAAGAAGCCACTTAACCCTTCTGTGCTGAAAAATGTGCTGATTGTAGGCTCACTAGGGATGGCTGAGGAAGGCTTAGAAATTTTGCCAGTCGCCTTTAAACAGCCATTTTTGAAAATTAAGTGATATAAACTTACAGTTAAATGACATGTTGAAAACAAGTGGCCAGGCACGGTGGCTCACTCCTATAATCCCAGCACTTTGGGAGGCCGGAGCAAGTGGATTGACCAGCCTGACCAACATGGTGAAATCCCATCTCTACTACAAATACAAAAATTAGCCAGGTGTAGTGGTGCATACCTATAATCCCAGTTACTCAGGAGGCTGAGGCAGGAGAATCACCTGCACTCAGGAGGCAGAGGTTGCAATGAACCGAGATCGTGCTATTGCACTCCAGCCTGGGCAACAAGAGTGAAAATTGGTCTCAAAAAAGAAAGAAAGAAACAAGGAAATACATATTTAACATGTCACTTTCTAATTATTTTACTGCACTTTCGTTTTATCTGTTCTTTTGAGATTATTTACCACCACTCTATCAGTGTGGCAGGCAAATACTATCTTTCTCTTCCCAAATGATGTTCAGTTTCTTCAGGCTGGTTGAAAAATCCCTCCCGATGGGAGTGTTTACATCACAGGAATCAGCAAACACCACAAATCAGGTGTTTGGGGTTTGGAGCGCCCATTGTTAAGCATTAAGCAGCACACTTCATTAATTAATGTATCGTAAGTGCTTAAATATTAGCAATAATAATACTAAATAGATGTGCAAGGAAATTTCATATTTGTGAAGAAAATGAAACAGTAGGCTATGCGCAGCGGCTCATGCCTGTAATCCCAGCACTTTGTAAGATGGAGGTGGGTGGATCACCTGAGGTCAGGAGATCAACCTGGCCAACATGGTGAGACTCCGTCTCTACTAAAATTACAAACACCTGAGCATGGTGGCGTCCACCTGTAGTCCCAGCTACTCTGGAGGCTGAGGCAAGAGAATCGCTTAAACCTGGGAGGCAGACTGTAGCAAGCTGAGATAGTGCCACTGTACTCCAGCCTGGGTGACAGAGCAAGACTCTGTCTCAAATAAATACATAAATAAGTAAATAAATAAATAAAACAGAGAAAAGAAAATGAAACAGTGAATGATTGAGAATCACTGCTGGTGTAATAATAATGGTGGTAACACTGGACAAGGTGATCAGGGAAGGCTCTAGACAGAGATGACATTTGAGCTGAGACCTAAAGAATAAGAAATTAATCCGAGCTTCAAGCAGAAGGAACAGACTGAGTGGGAAAAGACCAAGGTATGTTTGAGGAGCAGAAAGGAAACAAGTATGGCTCAAGTGGAGAGAGTAGTAGAAGCTGTGGATGGAGAGACAAGGGGGCAATCAGGTAGGGACCTATTGACCATGATTGAGAATTTGGGCTTTATTCAAAGTGCAATCCATATGCCAATGGAGAATTTTTAATCAGAAATTATGTGATCAGGTGTATATTTTTCAAACATCTCTATGTTCCCACAAGCTCTATATTGGATTTTGGGGAATATTGCAGTGACAAAATGGCACTATCTGCCTTGGCCCTTATGTTGCTTGGAAAGCAGTTGAAGAGATACATACAGTAGTTAAAAAATAACATAAGTAGGTGGGCGTGGTGGCTTATGCCTATAAGGTGGGCGGATCACGAGGTCAAGAGTTCGAGACCAGCGTGACCAACATAGTGAAACCCCATCTCCACTAAAAATACAAAAATTACCTTGGTGTGATGGCAGGTGCCTGTAATCCCAGCTACTCAGGAGGCTGAGGCAGGAGAATCGTTTGAACCTGGGAGGCAGAGGTTGCAGTGAGCTGAGATTGGGCCACTGCACTCCAGCCTGGATGACAGAGCGGGACTCCATCTCAATACAAACTAAATAAAGGGGAGAGGGGTTAAAAAAAAAAACCTAAATTAAAAAAAATAATGTAAGTAAAAGTAAAATCACAAACCATAATGAGAGAAAGAAAAGGGGGAGTAGGCCAGGTGCAGTGGCTCACGCCTATAATCCCAGCCCTTTGGGAGGCCATGGCAGGAGGATTGCTTGAGCCCAGGAGTTTGAGACCAGCCTGCGCAACATGGTAAAAGCTATCTCTACAAAAAAGTTTTAAAAATAAAAATAAAAATTAGCCACGCATGGTGGCGAACGCCTGTAGTCTCAGCTACTGGGAAGGCTGAGGTGGGAGGATCACTTGAGCCTGGGAGGTTGAACCTGCAGCAAGCCAAGATCACACCACTACACTCCAGCCTGGATGACAGAGCAAGACCTTGTCTCAAAAGAAAAAAAGAAGAAGAAAAATGGCCAGGTGAGGTGGCTCACACCTGTAATCTCAGCACTTTGGGAGGCTGAGGTGGGCAGATCACCTGAGGTCAGGAGTTTGAGACCAGCCTGGCTAACATGGTGAAACTCCATGTCTACTAAAAATACAAAAAATTAGCCGGGTGAGGTGACAATGGGCGCCTGTAATACCAGCTACTTGGGAGGCTGAGACCAGAGAGTCGCTTGAACCCAAGGATCAGAGGTTGCAATGAGACACACCACTGCACTCTAGCCTGGATGACAGAGCAAGACTGTCTCAAAAAAAAGAAAGAAAGAAAAGAAAGAAAAAGAAAAAATGGGAGTGAGATTCTAAAAGAATGCAAAAATTAGTCCTGGGGCTGATAGCTTTCCGGACCAGTAAAATGGGCAGGGTCTCCTTTGGGGAAGGGGATCATGAAGAAATTAGAGGGGTACTTGTCTTTTGAGCCCCTGCTGTTTAGTCTGCACAGCTTTCCTTCTTAAAGATGTAGGTTTTGCTTTCTCCTTTTACATAAAAGGAGGAGATATATGTATTGCATCATCTTAGAGTGAAGCATATTACATCATAAAAAGTGGAAGTAATTATAACACTAACCTTATAGTGAAGATTGAGCAAGGTTATACAATGTAAAATGCTTAGCACATACCTGGTGCTCAGTAAATGTTAGTTAACTGTTGTATTATTTACATCATTCTAAAAGAAGACTTAAAAATTATGTTACGGTGAAGATTATCTTTAGGAAAAGCATTGATTAGCCATTGTAGACAAGATGTGACCCAAACCAATGGTTCTCCAAATGAATGTGCATGAAGTATGCGTAAAACCAGTGGTTCTTAATAAAAACATGAGACCCAAATACAGAAGCTAGAATTGTAAAGCTTGTAGAAGAAAACATAGGAGTAAAGCTTTATGACCTTTAATTAGGCAATGGTTTGTTAGATACAACACCAACACCAAAAGCACAGACAAAAAAAAGGAGAAATAAATAAATTGGACTTTATCAAAATTAAAACTTTTTGTTCTCCAAATGGCACCATCAAGAAATAAAAACTTATTCAGGCATATTTTTCAATGACTCCCTGAAAAGAAAACAAAAAAAAGAAAAAGAAAAAAAAAAAGAAATAAAAACTACTGGGCTCGGCGGCTCACACCTTGAATCTAGGAGGTGAAGGTTGCAGTGAGTCGAGATGGTGCTGCTGCATTCCAGTCTGGTCACCAGAGTGGGGCTCTGTCTCAAAAAAAAAAAAAAAAAAAAAAAAAAATTGAAGGCCAGGTGCAATGGCTCACACCTGTATCCCAACACTTTGAGAGGCTAAGACGGGTGGATTGGTTGAGCTCAGGGGTTGGAGACCAGCCTGGACAACATGGTGAAACACCATCTCTAAAAAAATGTATCTGAAAATGAGCCAGGCATGGTGGCGTGCACCTGTAGTTCCAGCTACTCAGGAAGCTGAGTTGGGAGGACTGCTTGAGCCGAGGAGGTGGAGGCTGCAGTGAGCCAAGATTGTGCCACTGCACTCCAACCTGGGCAACAGAGTGAGATCCTCTCTCAAAAATAAATAAACAAATAAATAAACCCGGCTGGGCGCGGTGGCTCACGCCTGTAATCCCAGCACTTTGGGAGGCCAAGGTGGGCGGATCACGAGGTCAAGAGATTGAGACTATCCTGGCCAACATGGTGAAACTCTGTCTCTACTAAAAATACAAAAATTAGCTGGGTGTGGTGGCACGCGCCTGTAGTTCCAGCTACTCTACTCGGGAGGCTGAGGCAGGAGAATTGCTTGAACCCGGGAGGCAGAGGCTGCAGTGAGCTGAGGTCTCGCCACTGCATTCCAGCCTGGCTCCTGGAACGAGACTCTGTCTCAAAAAAAAAAAAAAAACCATAGAATGGGAGAAAATATCTACATATAGTTGACTAGGGACTTATCCAGAAAGTTTAAAGAACTCTTACAACTCAGTAATAAAAAGACAGTAATAGACAAATGCCCAAATGGGAAAAGGATTTGAATAGACATATCACCAAAGAAGATACACAAATGTCCAATAAGCATGTAAAAAGACGCTCAACATTATTACTTTTTAGAGAAATGCATATTAAAACCACAATGAGATACCATTTCAAACTCATTGGGATAGCTATAATAGACTGACAGGCTAACGCCCTTTACGGCCTTAGCCCACCTGCACCCAAGTGAATAATCTAAAAAAAAAAAAGATTAAAAATAAATAAAAGACTGACAGTAGGCCATGCGAGGTGGCTCATGCCTGTCATCCCAGCACTTTGGGAGGCCGAGGCAGGCGGATCATTTGAGGTCGGGAGTTCAAGACCAGCCTGGCAAAACCCCCGTCTCTACTAAAAATAAAAAATTAGCTGGGCGTGGTAGCACGTGCCTGTAATCCCAGCTACTAGGGAGGCTGAGGCAGGAAAATTGCTTGAACCCAGGGGGTTGCAGTGAGCCAAGATCGCACCACCGCACTCCAGCCTGGGTGACAGACTGAGACTCTGTCTCAAAAAAAATAATTAATTAATTTTAAAAAAGACTGACAGTAACAAGTGTTTTGCAAGGAAATGGAGAAATTAGAGCTTTTATACATGGCAGGTGGGAACATAAAATATTCTAGCCACTTTGGAAAACAGATTGGTAGTTTATCAAAATGTTAAACAGAGTTGCCTTATGACCCAGCAACTCAACACCTAGCTATATATCTGAGAGAAATGCAAACATACATCCACACAAAAACTTATGCACAAATGTTCATAGCGCATTCATAAAACCAAGAAGTGGAAATAACCCAAATGTTCACTTTGTTTGCCCATGAATGGATAAACAAGATGCGGTATAGCTACAATGGAATATAACTGGTCAATAAAAAATAATGAGGTACTGGTCCATGCTACAACATACATAAACCTTGAAGACATTATGCTAAATGAAATAAGCCAGTCACAAAAGACCACATGCTATATAATTCCATTTATATGAAATGTCCATGGGTGGGGTGGTGGCTCACGCCTGTAATCCCAGCACTTTGAGAAACTGAGGCAGGAGGATTGCTTGAGCCCAGAAGTTCGATATCAGCCTGAGCAACATAGGGAGACTCAGTCTCTATAAAAAGGTAAAACATGGCCTGGCTCAATGGCTTACGCATGTAATCCCAGCACTTTGGGAGGCCAAGGTGGGTGGACCACCTGAGGTCAGGAGTTTGAGACCAGCCTGGCCAACATGGCGAAACCCTGTCTCTACTAAAAATACAAAAAGTAGCCGGGTGTGGTGGCGGTTGCCTGTAATCCCAGCTACTCAGGAGGCTGAGGCAGGAGAATGGCTTGAACCTGGGAGGCGGAGGTTGCAGTGAGCTGAGACCACGCCACTGCACTCCATCCTGGGTGACAGTGAGACCCTTCCTCAAAAAAGTTTTTGAAAGAGAGAAATGTTCAGAATAGTCAAATCTATAGAGGCAGAAAGTAGATTAGCGCTTGCCTAGGGCTGGGGGTGGTGACTGGGGGAGTAAGGAATGGGAAATAACTGCTAATAGGTACAGAGTTTCTTTCAGGGGAGATGAAAATGTTCTAAAATTAGATTGTGATGCTGGGTGTGGTGGCTCACACCTGCAATCACAGCACTTTGGGAGGTGGAGGTGAGTGGATCACTTGAGGTTAGGACTTTAAGACCAGCCTGGCCAACACAGTAAAACCCTGCCTCTACTAAAAATACAAAAAAAAAAAAAAAAAAAAAATAGCCAGGAGTGGTGGCAAACACCTGTACTCCCAGCTACCTGGGAGGCTGAGGCAGGAGAATATCTTGAACCTGGGAGGCGGAGGCTGTAGTGAACTGGGATCCAGCCACTGCTCTTCAGACTGGGTGGAAGAGTGAGACTCCATCTCAAAAAAAAAAAAAGGCCAGGCGCAGTGGCTCACACCTGTAATCCCAGAACTTTGGGAGAATGAGGATCACTTGAGGTCAGGAGTTCCAAACCAGCCTGGCCAATATGGTGAAACCCCATGTCTACTAAAAATACAACAATTAGCTGGATGCGGTGGCTCACACCTGTAATCCCAGCACTCTGGAAGGCGAAGGTGTATGGATCATGAGGTCAGGAAATCAAGATCATCCTAGCCAACATGGTAAAACCCTGTCTCTACTAAAAATACAAAAATGCGATGGGCACGGTGGCGGGCGCCTGTAGTCCCTGCTACTCAGAAGGCTGAGGCAAGAGAATTGCTTGCTTCCAGGAGGTGGATGTTGCAGTGAGCCGAGATGGCACCACTGCACTCCAGCCTGGGTGACAGAGCAAGACTAATTCTCAAAACAAACAAACATAAAAGTAAATAGATGTGGTGATGCTTGTACTACTCTGAATATACTAAAAACCCACTGAACTATTTATATATACACTTTAAATGGGTGAATTTTATGGTATGTGTATTATATCTAAATTTTTTTTTTTTTTTTTTTGAGAAAGTTTTTTGCTTTTTTCACCCAGGCTGGAGTGCAATGGCGCAATCTTGGCTTACCGCAACCTCCGCCTCCTGGGTTCAGGCAATTCTCCTGCCTCAGCCTCCCGAGTAGCTGGGATTACAGGCACGCACCACCATGCCCAGCTAATTTTTTGTAGTTTTAGTAGAGACGGGGTTTCACCATGTTGACCAGGATGGTCTCGATCTCTTGAGCTCGTGATCCACCCGCCTCAGCCTCCCAAAGTGCTGGGATTACAGGCTTGAGCCACCGCGCCCGGCCCTATATCTAAATATTTTTTATTTTTTAGGGACCAGGTCTCACTGTGTTGCCCAGGCTGGAGTGCAGTGGCTATTCATAGGGGGCAATTCTCCTGCCTCAGCCTCCTGAGTAGCTGGGATTACAGGCACGTGCCATCACACCCAGCTAAATTTTGTATTTTTAGTAGAGATGGGGTTTCGCCATGCTGGCCAGGCTGTTCTTGAACTCTTGACCTCAAGTGATCCGCCCACCTCAGCCTCCGAAAGTGTTGGGATTATAGGCATGAGCCACAGAGCCAGGCCTTAATCTCTCCAGGTTATTCTAATGTTTGTTATTCAAAAGCCATAACTTGGAAAAAAAATAATAACCCTGAAGGCATAAGTATCCAGTAGCTTACACAACAAAAAGACGAATATAGTAATGATAGATAGCAAATACTGAGTACTCACTAGGTGCTAAGTACTATTTTAAGTGCTTTACATGTATTATCTCATTTAGTACATGTACTGTCTTTTGTATGTTTGTTTGTTTATCTTGAGATGGAATCTTGCTCTTGTCACCCAGGCTGGAGTGCAATGGTGCAATCTTGGCTCACTGCAACCTCCACCTCCTGGGTTCAAGCGATTCTCCTGTCTCAGCCTCCTGAGTAGCTGGGATTACAGGCGCCCACCACCACGTAGAGACGGTTTCACCATCTTGGTCAGGCTGGTCTTGAACTCCTGACCTCAGATGATCCACCCACCTCACCTCCCAAAGTGCTGGGATGATTACAGGTGTGAGCCACCGTGCCGGGCCATAGTACATGTACTGTTACAGGTGCTATTATTTCTCCTTAACCAATGAGGAAACCAAGGCACAAAGAGGTTTAGCAATTTGCCTAAGGTCACATAGCTGGTAAGTGGTTAGCTCTAGAGATTGTGGTTAAGCTGCTCTGCCTGAGAAAATGAGAAGAATTTGGGTTGGGTTGGGTTGAGCTGGGTTGGGTTACTTTGTTGTTGTAGCTGAGGAGGAAGGGTAGGGACTAGAAAGGAAGGAGATAATAAAGGAGCAAGCAAGGGTTTTGTTTTGTTTTTCCTGAGACACCAGAGATTCCATGTGATATGTGGGTTACCTAGAGAGGAAGAAATTGAGGCACCAAGATACTAAGTAACCACTGGAATGAGTGAATTGCAATCAGTTTTTAATGATGTTGCATCTTTTCATTCAAGAATTAGCATTCTTAGAAAATGTATGAAATTGTTTAAGATTAGGTCTTGCATCTATAGCCATACCACCCTCAATGCACCTGATCTCATCTGATCTTGGAAGCTAAGAAGGGTCAGGCCTGGTTAGTTCTTGGATGGGAGACCGTCTGGGAATACCGGATGATGTAGGCTTTTTATAAATAAAAAAATTAAAAAAAAAAGATTAGGTCTTGCACCTCATTTTAATCATCAAGAAAAATGTATCTGTGAGAAGTCAGATGAACTTACCATATTTGCCTTAGGACAGCCCACCCTACTAAAGGCAATTGGGTGAAGTCAGTTCGAGGAAGGCAAAAGAATATAGTCCTGTGCTGCATACAGATGTTTTGGTCAACGATGGACTGCATATAAAACAGTGGTCCCCTAAAATTATAGTGGACCTGAAAAATCCTCTCGTCTAGCAATGTTGTAGCCGTCATAACATTGTGGCATAACACATTATGTTTTCTATGTTTAGATATGTTTAGATACACAAGTACTTACCATTGTGTTACAATCGCCTGTAGTATTCAGTATAGTAACATGCTGTACAGGTTTGTGGCCTGCGAGCAATAGGCTATACCGTATAGCTTAGGTCTGTAGTAGGCTTTACCATCGAGGTTTGTATACCTGCTAATAATAATAGTGATGAAAGGCTGGGCGATGTGGTTCACTCCTGTAATCCCTGCACTTTGGGAGACTGAGGCGGGCGTATCACCTGAGGTCGGGAGTTTGAGACCAGCCTGACCAACATGGAGAAACTCCATCTCTACTAAAAATACAAAATTAGCCGGGTGTGGTGGCAGGTGCCTGTAATCCCAGCTACTCGGCAGGCTGAGTCAGGAGAATCACTTGAACCTGGGAGGCAGAGGTTGTGGTCAGCTGAGATCGCTCCACTGCTCTCCAGACTGGGCAATAAGAGCGAAACTCCGGCTCAAAAAAAAAAAAATGGTGATGAGAAAGGCCTAGGCACCCCTGTAATTTATAGTCTAGCAGGGAGTCATACAAAATAGAAGCAAGCAAATAAAATCATTAGGGATTGTGACCACACCAAAATAAGTAGGGAGTGTGAGGGCAAAAGATCAGGAAAAATGATAATGAATAATGGAGGACCTACTATAGATTGGATGGTCAAGGAGAGCCTGTCTGAAGAGGCGATATTTCAGCTGACATCCAAAGGATGGGAAGGAGCCATTGATATAAAGAGCTGGCAGTGGTATGTACTGGAAGGAGGGGATGGAGGTTACAAAGAGCTTGCAATGAGGGAGGCCAATGTAGTTAGAGTGATGTGAGCAACAGGTGAGACTGCAGAAGTAGGCAAGGGCCAGGTGGCCTTGGTGGGCCATGGTGCTAAGTTGGATCTTTATTCTTAGAGAAATGGGAAGTGCGCAGAAGGGTTTCTGATTAAGTTGGAACATAATCATCATTTAAAGTTTAAAAATATGCCACTAAGGCCGGGCATGGTGGTTCATGCTTGTCATCCCAGCACTTTTGGAGGCTGAGGCAGGAGGATTGCTTAAGCCCAGGAGTCTGAGACCAGCCTGGGAAACATGGCAAAACCACGTTTCTACAAAAAAAAAAAAAAAAAAAAAAAAAGCAAGGTGTGGTGGTGCACACCTGTAGTCCTAGCTACTTGGGAGGCTTAAGCGAGATGGTCACTTGAGCCTGGAAGGTCTAGGCTGCAGTGAGCCATGACGGTGCCACTGTACTCCACCCTGGGTGACAGAGTGAGACCCTGTCTCAAAAAAAAAAAAAAAAAAAAAACCAGCAAAGGCGTGATCTGCGTGCCTGCAGAATTTTTTTTTTTTTTTTTTTTTTTGAGACAGAGTCTCACTCTGTCACCAGGCACCAGGCTGGAGTGCAGTGGCACGACCTCGGCTCACTGCAACCTCCACCTCCCGGGTTCAAGCAATTCTCCTGCCTCAGCCTCCCGAGTAGCTGGGACTACAGGCGCGAGCCACCACACCCAGCTAATTTTTTTGTATTTTTAGTAGAGATGGGGTTTCACCATGTTGGCCAGGAAGGTCTCGATCTCTTGACCTCGTGATCCTCCTGCCTCGGCCTCCCAAAGTGCTGGGATTACAGGCGTGAGCTACCGTGCCCGGCCGACTGCAGATTTTTTACCAGAAGACAATAAACTATATAAAAACTTAAAAACAAACAATAACAACCACGTGTGTGTGTGTGTAAGTCAGTAGCATGTATGAACAGGTCATTAAAGGCTTCTTCGAGATTGCAAAAGTAGAAAGGGCCTGATCTAGTTTATTGTACAGATTGGGAAAAATAAAGCCCAGAGGAGCAGTGCTAGGCCCACGGTCACACAGCAAGTCAATAGGGGCACTTGGCCCAGAAACCAGGGTTCTCACTATCGGCCTCCTAAACTAATGGCCTCCTGTTCCTGGGCTGGGGTCTCCAGTGAGGCCCACTGGGAGACCTATATCATCTCCCTCCTCAATCTGAGACCCAAGTATTGTAAGGGCACAAAAGGAATGAGGATGGGATTTACATAATGTCCTGACGACAGATTTCTGAAACCCTGTCTCGAGCCCTGTCAATTTCCTTCCTGTCCCTTACCCACAAATATCCACGATTGTAAAAGCTGTCCTGTAGCAACAAGACCAAGATGTAAACTTGACCTAAAATTGGAAAGCTTTCTCTGAACCCATCTCACTCCCCAGGAGCCACACACAAAAAAATACAAACTGAGCATCCAGGCCTCTCATGCCTTTCCCCCAAATCTGCACATATTTCCCTGCTCTAAGAATGGAGACAGGTGTAGTGGGCTTTGCTTTTGGCTTCCTGGTATCCATTACCCTTTTCCCTGACATCCATTAGAAACTCAAAGATTTGCTGAATGAATGAATGGATGCACAAATGGATGAATGAATATCTTAAGTCCTCACTGAAAACTCTTGACTGGCTTCCAGCCTGAACGCCATCTTCCAGTAATTCGGCAAAATGACAAACACAAAGGGAAAGAGAGGCACCAGACATGTTCTCTAGGCCTTTTAGAAAACATGGAGTTGTTCCTTTGGCCATGTATATGTGAATCTATAAGAAAGGTGATATTGTAGACATCAAGCAGGCTGCTACTGTTCAAAAAGGAATGCTCTACAAGTGTTACCATGGCAAAACTGGAAGAGTCTACAGTGTTACCCAGCATGCTGTTGGCATTGTTGTAAACAAGGAAGTTAAGGGCAAGATTCTTGCCAAGAGAATTAATGTGCGTGTTGAGCACATCAAGCACTCTAAGAGCTGCGACAGCTTCCTGAAACGCGTGAAGGAAGATTATCAGAAACAGAAAGAAGCCAAAGAGAAAGGTACCTGGGTTCAACTGAAGTGCCAGCCTGCTCCACCCAGAGAAGCACTCTTTGTGAGAACCAGTGGGAAAGAGCCATGTGGGTAACACCCCCACGCGCACTGAGGAAGGAGAGCTGTGCAGACCCCAGGCACAGTTAGTGCCTGAAGCATAACTCACTGCTTACTATATCTAGCTTATATATATAATCATACTTAGTTCCATATAATCTTTCCATATAATCATGTAAGTATTGTAGTCGGAGCTGTAACAACACATTTAGTGCTGATTTCTATAATCCTTCCGTATAACCATATAATAGTCTGCAGTAGGAGGAATGCCTAAAGCAGTCACAGAACAGAAGAAGTACATGGGAAAACAGCCAGGCCAGGACAAGAACCAAAGACCCAGGTGGTGGCATCCCTGCCTGAAAGGGCATACACCGTATGGCAGGCTTGGAGCAAGAGCCTCTTCTGATAAAGGAGTTGTAGTACCTTGCATCCAGTTCCTGTGCAAAGTAGGCCTCAGGCCTGAGATCCCGTAAATAACCGAGGGAGAAGAACCCCTCTGGTGTGACCAGTCATGGTGGCTGTACACCCTGTCAGTTTTTTCTCATTTCTGTGCTAGCTCAAATCACCCTCCCATAAATATCTTTTTTTTAAAGATGGGTTTTACCATGATGGCCAGGCTGGATTTGAACTCCTGACCTCAGGTGATCCACCCACCTTGGCATCCCAAAGTGCTAGGATTACAGGTTTGAGCCACCACGCCCAGCCATAAATATCTTAAGAGAAGAGCACAATTCTATCAGTTCCTACTGCATTGGCTTACAGTATCTTTCTATTAGAAATCCTTTGAAGTCTCCAGGCCCCAAATAAGAAGTGTTGCGCACAACACATGTTGCACACAGCCCAGCTCCTTGCCTCAGTGACATAATGAGGGTGGACCCCCTTTCTGTACACAACCCTCTACTACCGCACACGGCATGGCCTCCTACTGTGCACGGCCCACCTCTCTGCCCAGGTGACATCATGGGGTGGCCCCCTCACTTGTGATTTACATGATTTTGTATGCCCTATTACTAAGCCTATAGATGATGACCTCACTCATAACCCTTTCCCCTGCTTGTGCCTAATAAATACAGATGCTTCTGGGCATTTGGGGCCTCATCTGTCTCTGCTCACAGGTGGCGTGGCCCCCCGAGTCCAGATGCTCTTCACCAGTTCTTCAGTGTCCTGTCTCTATTTCTTGGATCCTGCACCTCAGCACAGCATAAGGGACACCCCACGACCCTGTGGGGCCCTACAGCCCTACAGAGCCTGAGCTGCGAGAACCTATGCCCTCTGAATTCATGGCATAATAGGTGTTAAAAAATAAATAAAAGACCTCTGAACTGCAAAAAACAACAACAATAAAAAATTCTTCACTGGCTTTTCATTGTACTTAATTTAAGAACCATAATTCCGCAGGGTGCAGTGGCTCATGCCTATAATCCTAGCAGTTTGGGAGGCCAAGGCAGGAGGATTGCTTGAGCCCAGCAGTTGGAGGCCAGCCTGGGCAACATGGCAAAATCCCGTCTCTACAACAAATACAAAAAGTAGCTGAGTGTAGTGGTGAACACCTGTGGTTCCAGCTTCCTGGGAGGCTGAGGCGGGATAATGGCTTGAGCCTGAGAGCTGGAAGTTGGAGTGAGCTGTAATAGTGCCACTGCATTCCAGCCTGGGACCAAAATTTGTTATTTTTGTCTTTTGAGACAGAGTCTTGCTCTGTCACCCAGGCTGGCATGCAGTGGCGAGATCAGGGTTCACTGCACCCTTGACTTCCCAGGCTCAAAGAACCAAAATTCTTAGGATGGCCTGCCTGCAAGGCTGAGCATCATCTGACCTGCCTCACTCTCTTGCCTCATCCTCCACTTTGTCGCCCCATTTGCATCTGAGAAAATAAATGATCAGTAATGATTCCTTTGGTACATTCTTCGTGTTACACCCCACCCTCCACCCCAGCAGCACTTATCTTCAACTAGCAAAGTTCTACTTACCTTTCAAGCCCCATTCCTGTTTTGTTTTGTTTTTTTAATTTTGAGATGGAGTTTCACTCTTGTCACCCAAGCTGGAGTCCGGTGCCATGAACTCAGCTCCCTACAACCTCCTCTGCCTCCCAGATTCAAGCAATTCTCCTGCCTCAGCCTCTCGAGTAGCTGGAATTACAAGCATGTGCCACCATGCCAGGATAATTTTTGTATTTTTAGTAGAGACGCAATTTCACCATGTTGGCCAGGCTGGTGTTGAACTCCTGACCACGTGATCCACCTGCTTCGGCTTCCCAAAGTGCTGGGATAACAGGTGTGAGCCACTGCGCCCCACCCAGAGTGGGTCTCTTTTTATATAAATTTTTCAGCTTCGAGATTCCCAGCCATGCAGGTGATGTAAATGTGAAGGACAGACTTGTGGAGGGTGGGCGTGTGGTTTCAAATTCTCAGGAGATCGTTTTTTCCCCTCTACCCAAAAACCAGATCAAGATGGACACATCCTTTTTGTCTCCCTTTGCTAATAGGTGTTTGTTTTTCTCCTGGTCTGTTCTTTCACTGTGGTTGTAGCCCTTCAAGGGTCCTAGATTTATCAAGGGTCTCAGTTGCAACCCCCAATTTCGTATAAGCCCAAAGCTTCAACCCCCCAAATGTTTGTTTAAAAACTCAAGCTATGGCTGGGCACGGTGGCTCATACCTACAATCTCAGCACTTTGGGAGGTGGAGGCAGGCAGATCACAAGGTCAGGAGTTTCAGACCAGCCTGGCCAATATGGTGAAACCCTGTCTCTACTGAAAATACAAAAGTTAGCTGGGCGTGGTGGCGGGTGCCTGTATTCCCAGCTACTCAGGAGGCTGAGGTGGGAGAACTGCTTGTACTCAGGAGACAGAGGTTGCAGTGAGTTGAGATTGTGCCATTCCACTTCAGCGTGGGCAACAGAGCAAGACTCCATCTCAAAAAAAAAAAATTAAAAATAGGCTAGGTGAGGTGGCTCATGCCTGTAATCCCAGCACTTTGAGGCCGAGGCGGGCAGATCACAATGTCGGGAGATCAAGACCATTCTGGCTAACATGGTGAAACCCAGTCTCTATTAAAAAAGAGAAAAATCAATGTTCCAGCACATCGAATTAAAAAAATAAATAAATAAATAAAAATAAAAATAATAAAAAACCAAGCTATTGCATTTGAAAGGATGTTTGCTTTTTTTATTTCCAGCATCTTCTTGGGTTGTGTGGGAGGAAGTTCTGATACTGTCAGAAAAGGAAGTCCAACGCTATTTAGCACGAGTGTCTGTTTACTTGTCTATTTTCTCCATGAGAGCCAAGTTCTGGGAGATCAGGAACTAAGGCTGACTCATCTCTGGGACAAAACACCAGTCCCAAGGTCTGGCACAAAGTAAATGCTCAATGCATTTGTTGATATTGAACCTTCACTTGGACTCTTCTAATGATGGGGACCTCACTTTCTTTTCTTTTCTTTTTTTTTTTTTTTTTGACACAGAATCTCACTCTGTCACAAGGCTGGAGTGCAATGACGTGATCTTGGCTCACTGCAACCTCTGCCTCCCGGGTTCAAGCAATTCTCCTGTCTCAGCCTCCTGAGTAGCTGGGACCATAGGCATGTGCCACCACACCCAGATAATTTTTGTATTTTTAGTAGAGTTGGGGTTTCACCATGTTGGCCAAATGGTCTTGATCTCCTGACCTTGTGACCCACCTGCTGTAGCCTCCCAAAGTGCTGGGATTACAGGTGTGAGCCACCGTGCTGATCCTGGGGAGCTCACTTTCTCCCAAGGTGGCTGCTTTCCTTTAGAGAGTGTGTGTGTTACCTGAGTGACCACCTGGCTAATATGGGACAGCCTGCCCCTCATTTATGTACAAACTTCCCAATACTCAGCTTGTCCAACCAGATTCTGCAGAGGGGGGCTCAGGGCTTAAACATCCCAGTGATAACTGAGGCTTTGAGCTTCGAATCAGAGGGAAACACATGGGCAGTTCCAGATGATATCCTAAGGCTCTCATGCACCATTGGTGGAGTCTAAAGTGGTACAGCATTTTGGGAGAGTAACTTGACAGCATCTGTTAAACTTGAAATGCACGTACCTATCAATCTTGCAATTCACTTCTCTGAAACTATTCTGTGCATCCAAGGATAGTCACTGTAGCATTATTTGTGGCAGCAAACAACTGAAAACCACCCAATTGTCTGTCAATAAGAGTAACTAAATAAATTCTCCATAGTCAAGTCATACAGTGGAAAACTGTGAGGCTTTTGTTTTTGTTTTGAGACAGGGTCTCAGTCTGTCACCCAGACTGGACTGCAGTGGCGCCATCACGGTTCACTGCAGCTTCAGCCTTCCGGGATCATGGGATCTTCCTACCTTAGCCTCTCAAGTAGCTGGGACTACAGGTGCACACTACCACACCTGGCTAATTAATTTTTATTTTTTTATATGTAGAAATGAGGTCTCACTATATTGCCCAGGCTGGTCTCAAACTCCTGGGCCCTAGAGATCCTCCAACCTAGGCCTCCCAAAGTGCTGGGATTACAGGTGTGAGCCACACCCAGCCTATGTTTTTTTTCTTAATAGGGTAGATCTGTATATATTGACATAAGTAGAATTCTAAGACATATTGCTGTGAGTCTATAAGACAGAGTATATAATACCAAGAAAACAGGCAAACCTACTAGCAGTATAAATTGCTACACCATGCAGGCTATTTAGTAATATCAGTCACCTTTTTTTTTTTTTTTTTGAGATGGAGTCTCACTCTGTCGCCCAGGCTGGAATGCAGTGGCACAATCTTGGCTCGCTACAACCTCTGCCTCCCAAGTTCAAGTGATTCTCCTGCCTCAGCCTCCCAAGTAGCTGGGACTACAGGCACTCGCCACCATGCCCACTTAATTTTTGTATTTTTAGTAGAGACAGGGTTTCACTGTCGGCCAAGCTTGTCTCGAACTCCTAACCTCATGATCCGCCCACCTTGGCCTCCCAAAGTGCTGGGATTACAGGCATGAGCCACTGTGCCCAGCCTGTCACTTTCAGAATGCTATTTAAACTTTTTTTTTTTTTTTTTTCCTGAGACAAGGTCTTACTCTGTTCCCCAGGCTGGAGTGCAATGGTGTGGCCTCAGCTCACCATGACCTCTGCCTCCCAGAATCAAGCGATTCTCCTACCTTAGCCTCCCTAGTAGCTGGGATTACAGGCTTGACCCACCACACCCAGCCTATTTAAACTTTTAAAATAACCTCAACTGACTGATCCCCACTAATAGATATTTATATTACAAATAAATATGCAAAATAATGGGTAAAAATATTGCCACATTGTTTGCAATAACAAAATATTGGTACAAACAAAATATTGGAAACAGACTTTTTCTCCTTATGAGGCTGGATAAATACAGTGCATCCATTTGATGGGATACTATGAAGGTTTGAAATAAAATGAGGCTGCTCTCCATATTGATATGGAAAGGTCTGCAAGATAGAGTATGAAGTGATGAAAAACAGGTGCAGAATAGTGTCCCTATTTTTCTTTTTAAAATTATTATTATTTTTATTATTTTTTAGTGTCCCTATTTTTATGAAAAATACATGTATTATATGTTGGATTTTATTATTTCATTTTATTATTAATTTTTTTATGAGAAGAATTAGTCTCAGGATATTATTAATTTTTGGGGATAGCATCTCACTCTGTCGCCTAGGCTGGAGTGCAGTGGTGCCTCAACCTCCTGGGCTCAAGCAATCCTCCCACCTGAGCCTCCCGACTATCTGTGACTACAGGCCTGCACCACCATGCCCAGCTAATTTTTGTATTTTTTGTGAAAACGGGGTTTCACCATGTTGCCCAGGCTGGTCTTGAACTCCTGGGCTCAAGTAACGCTCTTGCTTCAGCCTCCCAAAGTGCTGGGATTACAGTCATGAGCCAACATGCCCAGTGTGCATCAGATTTGAAATACATAGAATTCCTCTGGAAGGGATCACAGGGAACTGGAATTGGTTACCTCCAGGAAGGAGACCAATAATTGGAAACTGGGGAGGGAAGGACACCTGCTTTTCACTGTACTTCCTACAGAAACTTTGATTGATTGATTGATTGATTGATTGATGAGATGGAGTCTCCTTCTGATACCAGGCTGGAGTGCAGTGGCACGATCTCAGCTCACTGCAACCTCCACCTGCCGGGTTGAAGGGATTCTCCTGCCTCAGCCTCCTGAGTAGCTGGGACTACAGGCATTCGCTACCATGCCTGGCTAATTTTTTGTATTTTTAGTAGAGGCAGAGTTCCACCTGTTAGCCAGGATGGTCTCGATCTCCTGACCTCAAGTGATCCACCCGCCTGGGCCTCCCAGAGTGCTGGGATTACAGGCATGAGCCACCACACCAGGTCCAAACCTTTGTAATTTTGAACTATTTCCTTACAATTAAGAAAGGAAGTAAAAAATATTAAACCACAACTGTAAAACTGGAAGCAAAACAAGCTTTACAAAACAAAACACTTTCTATATGTACATACACATGTTGTGTAGAAAAAGAGAAGGATACTGGGGGCGGTGGCAGAAGGTCTCTGGGATTGGATAAAGGAAAAAGGGTGGTCAAGGGTGACCTTGACTTTATCTTGTCATCGTTGGGTTTTTTTGTTTGTTTGTTTTTTTAAGATACAGGGTCTTGCTCTGGTTTTTTTGTTTGTTTGCTTTGGGGTATTGTGTTTGTTTCGATTTTTTGTTTATCGTTTTGAGGCAAGTTTTCACTCTGTCATCCAGGCTGGAGTACAGTGGTGTGATCACAGCTCATTGCAGCCTCAACCTTCCAGGCTCCAGCAATCCTCCTACCTCAGCCTCTGGAATAGCTGGGACTACAGAATCACGCCACTACATGCAGCTTGTATTATTATTTTTTGTAGAGATGGGGGTCTCACCATGTTGCCCAGGCTGGTCTTGAACTCCTGGGATCAAACAATCTTCCTCCCTCAGCCTCCCATAGAACTGGGATCATAGGTGTGAACCACCATGCCTGGCCTTGCTTAATATAAATTCTATATATATAATATATATATATATAATATATATATATATATATATGTGTATATATATATATATGTATAATATATATATATATATATATAGAGAGAGAGAGAGAGAGAGAGAGACAGAGAGAGATGGAGTCTTGCCCTGTTGCCCAGGCTGGAATGCAGTGGCGTGATCTTGGCTCACTGCAACCTCCACCTCTTGGATTCAAACAATTCTCCTACCTCAGCCTCCCAAGTAGCTGAAATTACAGGCGCCCACCACCATGCCCAACTACTCTCATTTTTTTTTTTTTTTGGATTTTTAGTAGAGATGGGGTTTCATCATGTTGGCCAGGCTGGTCTCCAACTCCTGACCTCGTGATCCTCCTGCCTTTGCCTCTCAAAGTGCTGGGATTATAGGTGTGAGCCACTGTGCCCAACCCCTTAGATTTTTATATAATATTTCTGCTAATTGTTACATCTTTCTTTTTTTTTTTTTTGCTGGAGTCTCACAGTGGCACAATCTTGGCTCATTGCAACCTCCGCCTCCTTAGTTCAAGCAATTCTCTTGCCTCAGCCTTCCAAGTAGCTGAGATCACAGGCACCTGCCCCTATGCCTGACTAATACTTGTGTTTTTAGTAGAGATGGAGTTTTGCCATGTTGGCCAGGTGGCTGGTCTCAAACTCCTGACCTCAAGTGATTCACCCACCTCGGCCTCCCAAACCACTGGGATTATAGGCATGAGCCACCATGCCCAGCCTGTTACATCATTTAAAATCCATTTTAAGGCCAGTGCGGTGGCTCATGTCTGTAATCCCAGCACTTTCGGAGGCCGAGGCAGGTGGATCACCAGGTCAAGAGATTGAGACTATCCTGGCCATGGTGGAACCCCGTCTCTACTAAAAATACAAAAATTAGCTGAGCGTGGTGGCGTGCACCTGTCATCCCAGCTACTCAGGAGGCAGAGGCGGAAGAATTGCTTGAACCCAGGAGGTGGAGGTTTCAGTGAGCCGAGATTGCACCACTACACTCCAGCCTGGCAACAGAGCTAAGACTCTGTCTCAAAAAAAAAAAAAAAAATCCATTTTAATCTTTAAAAGTAGGCTTCAGGTGGATGGAATACAACCACAACCTGGCAGTGGAAGGAGCTGACTCTCCTCCTTCTGAGTGAAGGATTCATGTTGTACCTTTTGTCCCATTTGCCTTCCCCAAGGACAGCCTGGCTCAGGGTAGGCACCAGGGCTGCTCCTGGCATCATTCCAGAGAACCTCTCTTGTCACCTCTTACCCACTTGGCTCCCTGTCACCAGTGTTCTGGGCTGGGTTGAGAACCAGCACAGATTGACTATCGGGTTATAGTTCCAGAAGCCCCGCCAATGTCAGATTGGGCAGAGCCTGCCCAGGAAAAATGGAACATCTGCCTCTGACCTCTGACCTCTGTTCTCCCCTGAAGCGCTGATTTTTATTTTTTATTTTTTAGAGTTTAGCAGTTACTTGGAATATTCTTTCCCTTTCATACTCTACTTCCTTTTCCCTCATACCCACATTTATATTTCTATTTCATCTCATTCGGTGGAGAGAAGGCATCTGAAAAACCCATACAACTAGATGTGTAGGGATTTAATATTACCACATTAATTGTATTTTAGGAGGCACCTAAAAAGGGCGATGCTTAACTATGAGGGAAGACACAATAATGATGGAATTCCTGGCACCAGTGAAGAAGAGATCCTGAGGCAGAAAGGCCGTGCTATCACTCTTCAGTCATCTTGATAGGCAATGCCACAGAGGGCTTAAGAACTGAGGCTGGGCACCATTGCTCATACCTGTAATCAGAACACTGGGAGGCCCATGCAGGAGGGTTGCTTGAGCCCAGGAGCTCAAGACCAACATGGGCAATATAGTGAGACCCCATCTTTATAAACAAAAACAAAAAATTAACCAGGCATTGTGGCGCACACATGTAGTCCTAGCTAACGGAGAGGCTGAGGTGGGAGGATTGCTTGATCCCAGGAGATTGAGGCTTCAGTGAGCTGTGATCACACCATCACACTTCAGCCTGGGTGACAGAGACCCCATCTTAAAAAAAAAAAGGAAGGTGGGCACTGGAGCCAGGCTGCAGGCTGACAGATTCCTGTCACTTAGCAGCTGTTAAACCTTTGACAAATAACCTCTCTGTTCCTCAGTTTCCAAATCTGTAAGATGGAGATAAAAGTAGCTCCTTATAGGACTGTTGCGAGGCTATAATGAGATATTACATGAAAAGGCTGTAGAGGTTGAGGTTGGAGTACTACTTGAGCCAAGAAATTCACGTCCAGCCTGGACAACATAGTGAGACCCCCATCTCTAATTAAAAAGAAGAGGCCGGGCGCGGTGGCTCAAGCCTGTAATCCCAGCACTTTGGGAGGCTGAGGCGGGTGGATCACGAGGTCGAGATCAAGACCATCCTGGTCAACATGGTGAAACCCCGTCTCTACTAAAAATACAAAAAATTAGCTGGGCATGGTGGTGTGCGTCTGTAATCCCAGCTACTCAGGAGGCTGAGGCAGAATTGCCTGAATCCAGGAGGCGGAGGTTGTGGTGAGCCGAGATTGCGCCATTGCACTCCAGCCTGAGTAACAAGAGCGAAACTCTGTCTCAAAAAAAAAAAAAAAAAAAAAAAAAAAAGAAGAGAGATTGGCCGGGCGCGGTGACTCACGCTTGTAATCCAAGCACTTTGGAGGCCAAGGCGGGTGGATCACCTGAGGTCGGGAGTTCAAGACCAATCTGACCGGAGAGAGATCCAAGATGGCTGATCACTAGCAACTTGGGATTGTAGCTCCCCGTGAAAGCGCAGAGAACGAGAGGATGCCACACTTTCAGACAAATTTTTGTTGCTCACGCACCAGGAGATTCACAGTGGAGGAGCCCCACGGGTTGCCAGCGTGACTCTTGTGGCCAGCGAGGCGGTTTTGCTGCTGCCTTGGTGCCGCGGTTCTCGGTGCAGAGTCAGAAAAGCACCATCAATCATAACACCGCTGTTTTGGCAGGTGCAGTGGGTTGCTTAGATTTTAGCGCTGGGAATCAACAAGTTGGACGTCCACTCAGAAACCCAGTTATAAAGATGGTAATTATTAAAGACCACAGATGGATAAATCTATAAAGAAGAGAAGAAAACAGCCTAAAAAGGCTGAGAATACCCAAAATCAGAACGCCTCTCCCTCTACAGGGGGTCACAGTTCCTTATCAGCAACGGAACAAGGCCTGATGGAGAACGAGTGTGTTCCATTAACAGAAGCAGGCTTCAAAATGTGGGTGATAAGAAACTTCTGTGAATTAAAAGAACTTGTTCTAACCCAATGCAAAGAAACTAAGAACTTTGAAAAAAGGTTTGATGAAATGTTAACAATAACACACAATTTAGAGAGAAATATAAGTGAATTAACGGAGCTGAAAAACACAACACGAGAACTTTGCGAACCATGCACAAGTTTTAACAGCCGAATTGATCAAGCAGAAGAAAAGTATCAGAGGTCGAAGACCAACTTAATGAAATAAAACAAGAAGACAAGATTAGAGAAAAAAGGATAAAAAGGAACAAGCAAAGTCTCCAAGAAATATGGGACTATGTGAAAAGACCTAATCTACGCTTGATAGGCGTACCTGAATGTGACAAAGAGAATCAATCCAAGCTGGAAAATACACTTCAGGATATTATTCAGGAAAATTTTCCCAACCTAGCAAGGCAGGA